>NC_133658.1:352083833-352301333 GCF_037893015.1 Macrotis lagotis | reverse complement strand
TCCTTTTCCTTCCAGTTTTTCATCTCTTCTGGAATACCGACCTAGTAACGACCTTGGTAAGTCAAAAGGTAGGCATGGTTTAATAGCCATTTGGGCATAGGTCCAAATTGCACTACAGAATAGTTGAATCATTTCACAACTCCTCCATCAGTGCATTAATTTTTCATTTTCCCTACATCCCCTCCAACATTTGTCATGTTCCCTTTCTGTCCTATTAGCCAATCCAAAGAGTATACGGTAGTGCCCCAGAATTGTTTTAATTTGCATTTCTCCAATTAATAATGAGTTAGAACTTTTTAAAATGTGTTCATAGGTAGCTTAAATGCTTCTTTTTTTTTTTTACCCCTTATTGAAGTCACTTCAAACAGATTTTCTCTTTTATTGTATAGGTTATTTCTATCTAGAGTGGAAGTTTCTCGAGGTTAAGGAATATGTCCAAGATCTCTATATGTACTTAGCCTATTCTCTTCCAGACATATTCAATAAATATTTGTCATTGTTAAAGAGATGGTATACTCTTATTATTGATGACGGTGATGATGTTTGTCCTTTGTTCTTGAAGAAGACCATGACATGCATGTGAATTGTATTTGGGTGAGGGGCTGTTATGCTGAGTCACCAGTCTCATTTTCTCCTCTGGGTCTAGTGCCTAGATATGAATTAGAACGATTGGAGATAGCCCTGGAATTGAGGCAGTCATGATCATCATCATCACAGTTATTTGGGGAGAGGAATATTTAGATGATGGAAAAGTAAAAGGTAATTGGATCATAATTTTAGTGCTGGAGGGGACCTTAGAAGTCAAGTAGTCTATTTTCTCCCCTTCCTCCCCAATTTTACAGATAAGGAGATTGAGGCCTAGGGAAGTTGTTATTTGACCAAGGTTACTCTGATAGATCTGAGGGAAGTTGTTATTTGACCAAGATTGCTCTGATAGATCTGACAAGAGGCAGAATTTGAACCCAGGTCCTTCAAATACAGAGCCAGTGCTTTTTTCACTATGCTATAAAGGACTGAATTATTTTGTTTCTGAATTTCTTTTTTTTTTTTAGGGTTTTTTTTTTTTGCAAGGCAAATGGGGTTAAGTGGCTTGCCCAAGGCCACATGGTTAGGTAATTATTAAATGTCTGAGACCGGATTTGAACCCAGGTACTCCTGACTCCAGGGCCGGTGCTTTATCCACTGCACCACCTAGCTGCCCCTGTTTCTGAATTTCTAATGATATTGAAAGTAAACTAACATTTTTCTTCCTCCCTTTCCTTTCCCCTCCTCATCACAGCAAGTAATGTAATAAAGATTCTATGTATACAATCATATTTAACATATTTCTATATTAGAAAAACTGACTATTTGCTTACTTCTAAGTTTTGACATCACCATCATATCTTTGGAATTTGGTAGTTTTAATTTATTTTTCTGCAGTTTTGTAAAACATTATACAAAGTGCTTAGCTCTTTATGTCAATAATGATTAACTTAGTGTATTTCCTAATAATTTCATCAAGTCTCAGGAAGATGATAATTCTTTCCACTAAATTGTGTCAATTTCAAGTGTTTAAATTTGAGTAGATAAGCATCACTAGCTATAAAAGTAGGGGGGGGAAATTCTCAAAAGACTGAATCTGGCCATATTCCAGATTCAGTGATCTGAAATAGTTGGTATATTAAGACAAGCCCTTGAATTCCCTTGATCATTTTGTACCTCTTGTGATACTTTCAAATATTATCTTGCCTTTATTTTGCAGTTTCTATGAGGGTAAAAAGCAAACTATCTTACATTACTATTTCCATCAATGGACATTATATTTATATGTGTATGTGTATGTAAATATACATATGTATGTTTATATACACATATATACAGCATATAACTTTGACTGTTCACTTGACACTTATGGTGTTAAACTTTCCTAGGAAGATAAAATTTAATACTTTGATTTAAAAAATAGACTATAAAAATAGTCCCTCATAATATTTTCTTTGTGGCTACAGTCAAGTTTGAGGAAAATATTTTTTATTTTTAAGTTAACAATATTTTTCAATTTCAACTTGAGTTGTTTGTTTTGTTTTACAGAAATAAGATTTCCTTCCCCAATTGATGATAATGAAAATTCAGAAGAAAGAGAAACAGGTTGGTGATTATTTATCTCCTTTGAATTATTATCTAAAATATCTAAATGCCTATTAATGGATTCATTCTTTAATTTCTGAGGTTGTCTATTTTCTTGGTTCCCCTTCCTTACCTGCATAGTAATTTAAAACTTAGTTTCTTGGTTCAGGGAGTCTCAGTCACTGGGTTTTTTCAACTCCCTTATTCAGTACAACCTGTTTATGTTGCAGATTATTTCATAAAACAAAAAGAATTGTTTTCTATTCTACTAATTGGACCAAAATTTCATTGCTTTTAAGTGTAAGATGTATCTTATTTATTATAATTACTAATAGCAACATAATGTGGTAGATAGATTTGACCTTAAAACTAGGATGACCTAGGTAACTGTTTCCTTAAGGAGATGACTTGATGATAGAATTTGATCATTGTAGTTGTTGGCTCTGCAAAATTCTTTGTCACTGACCAGGATCTTTCAATGGTGGTCAGAAAAACCTGGACCTTTTACTTTTGGTTGGGCATATATAGAATGGGAGCATACTAGCACTGAATTTTGAAGGCTTACTTAGCCTGTTGAAATTTGTCAGTCATCCTTTTAAAAAAAATTGTTGATATCTTTTATTTTTACATTGCCAAAAATTTCCCTCTGCATCTTTCCTTATCTCCTGTCCCAGGGGCCCTTCACATATAACAAAGAAGGTTAAGAAGTCAACAAAACTGATGAATATATCAAAACAATATGAAAATATGTGCAATTCCATGTTCCTGAAACTCCTATCTTGGCAAATAAGGGAGAGGAAGTCTTGTTTTTCTCATGCCCCCTTTTATTTTCAAACTTTTTCTTTATAATTTTACATTAATTTTTATTACTTTATAATGGTTGTGGATCTTTGTTGTAGTCATTCTGTATATTATTTTCTTTGCTGTGCTTCATTGTGTATCAGTTCTTCTAAATCTTTTCATACTTTTTCTGTGTTCATATTTCATACATTTTATAGCATAGTAATATTCCATTATATTATATTTACATACTACAGTTTATTTACTGTTTCCTAATCAGTGGACAGATACTTTGTTTCCAGTTCTTTACTACCACAAAAAGTGAACTATTTGGATTATATGCTTAGTAATATAACTATTCCAGTCAAAAGCTATGATCATTTTGTTCTCTTATTTGCATCATCCTAAATTGCTTTCAAAAATGATTGTGCTAATTCATAGCAGAACCAGTGGTAGTGTCAGAGAGTATAGAACTAGCATTGATTGGGGTCTCCCTAGAGGCAGCATACCAGATCAAACTCTGAGCTAGTGTGGAATGAATTGGGAGTGTGGCTGCCTTGTTTCTCCTGGGGTGGGGGGGAGTACTAAAATGACCAAACAGTGGAACTATTTGACCTGTCTATTACCAGTCTTAAGCAAAAAAAAAAAAAAAGCAGTAATTTAATAAATCAATACTAATGGTTAAAGTTGAGTATTGGTTACTCTCAAAAGAGAAGAGAAAGAAAAATGAGCATTGGAGGCAGATTCCTGATGATCCAGGCAAAATCCTAGGGACAAATCATTTTCATGTTGAAAGAAACATGTGCTTAAGAGTCATTAGTCAAAACTTCACACAAATATTTGAGTATTTGAAAGTTTTTTTGAATTGTTATTCCATCATCCTTTATTTAGTCTCAAATTTTAAAATTCTGGTAAAAAGTCATAATAATTTGTCATTGAACTGCTAACCAGAAGGGAAAATTAATTCTTTGACTTAATTTTAGCTATAAACAATAATGTATAGAATAATAGACTAGAATCTCAAACCTGATTATAATTTAGACTAGTGTAAACTCTTTACTTCTGTTGGCTTGGATTGTGAGGTAATGGGAAGAAATCTACTAAATATATATATATTACTTTGGAAGTGAAATGTATTTGGAAAGATTGAAGCCATTCTGTTTTTGTCATTTTGAATAATTTTAAATAAACAAAAAAAGCAGAGAAGCACAACATGGATATTTAATGAATTTTGAGGAAATTATCAGCATTGTTGAGAGAGGGAGTGTGATATTGAGACTAGAACCGAAGAACCAGAAAGACCTAGGTCAAGTGCTCTCTCCATTATAGATCAGATTAGAGACCCTAGGCAAGTCTCTAATTTACTTTTCAGTCTTCTGGGCAATTCTTTAAGAGTGAGTTACGTATTAGCTACAGATTTCCATTAGGATGAATTCTCACTCCCATTCTGAACAGTAATAAAATCACAGGTCTATTAGTGTTACTCTGTGGCACGATGAGCTTACTGTGTCCTTTATGACCCCATCTTTTTAACTCTACCCCAAAACCCAGGCCTTCTAGATTTGTTTTTCTGCAATACAGTAGGAAAATTTTATTTTCTAGATCTGTGATTTCATTGGTGTAGTGAACTCAGAATAAAGAAAATCCTTTTTAGAATGACTGCCTAGCAGCTAATTTGCAATGATTCACTCAGCAAATATTTATTAAACACCTTTATACTGATTCCAGTACAAAGATTGAATCAATTCCTACTCACAAGGAGTTTATATTCTAATGGGAGAGCTATATGTATATACAACATAAATACCTAGTGAATAAATACAAATGTATACAAAGTAGTTAAATACTGGGTAGTTTATATTTTTATATTTTTTTAGGTTTTTTCAAGGCAAAACATAAGGCTTGCCCAAGGCCACACAGCTAGGTAATTATTAAGTGTCTGAGGCCGGATTTGAACTCAGGCATTCCTGATTCCAGGGCCAATGCTCTATCCACTGTGCCACTTAGCCGCCCCCAATACTGGATAGTTTGGATGGGGGATTAACAGGAAAGAATTGATAGATAAAATAATACTCAAAGTGTCTTAAAGGAAGAGAGATAGAGAAGCAGCAGTGGAGAGGAATTATATGGGATGGCCAGTGGAACGGAATGGAAAGGCCAGGTGTGAAGAAATGAAAGCATGCAAATTGGACTGGATTGCATAATGTGGTATAGTGAATAATAAGCTACAGTGGGTCTGGAAAAAATATATTTGGGTTTGACTTTTTGGAAGGTGGGGTGGTTTTGACAGAGAGAGTACTGGACATAAATTCAATTTTATACATAATGAGTTTTAAATGTTTCTCGGGCATTCAGTTTGAAATGTCCAGTATGCAGTTGGTGAACTAAGACTCTAGCTCATGGGATATATAAGTCTGTGAGTCATCTGCATAGAGATAATAGTTTAAACTCATGGAATGAGATATATCAAGTACAGCAGTTAGGACACATACAGAAAGATGAGGGTTTTGATAATTTTAGTTGAGTGATGAATTCATGAATAGTATTTAAAAGGATTGAGAAATGAATAAGAAAAAAAATTCAGGCATCAAGTGTAAAGTTTTGTTTTTCTAGGATTTTTGACAGAAAAGGAGAGCTTAAAGGAAGGGTAATGTTTAATTAAATATAGATTTTTTTCAGGGTAGGGGAGATTTGGGCATGTTTAAGATGGCATTAGGGAAGAAACTACTTTATTGAGAAAGACTGGAAAATAAGGATGGAAAAAAGATTAGGGAAGTAATCTGATGAAGACAGATTGGACTAAAGGCATACATAGGAGGCTTAGTCTTGGCAAGGAGAATGGCCATTTTGTTAATAGAAATTAAAGTTAAGGAAGATAGTGGGGATTTTTTGAATGAAGATGAAGATGAGGAATATTATGTTGAATGGCCTCAGTTTTCTCAGTTAAATAAGAAGCAAAGACCTTAGCTAAGGAAGGGAGGAGGAAACAGAATGGGGACTTGTGAAGGAAAGACTAGGTTTGGAATACCTTTTGTGGGTAGTGAGATAGGGGTAATTGGGGAGGAATAAAAGACTATTATGAAGCATTAAGGATCCAGCTGATTGAGTAGTTGCTGCTGGTTTTCCAAAGAAATATACGGGGCGGCTAGGTGGCACAGTGGATAGAGCACTGGCCCTGGAGTCAAGAGTACCTGGGTTCAAATCTGGTCTCAGACACTTAATAATTACCTAGCTGTGTGGCCTTGGGCAAGCCACTTAACACCATTTGCCTTGCAAAAACCTTAAAAAAAATAGCTCATCAAAGAAATATACAAAGAATATAATCAGTCATATGTGTGTACATGTGTAGATAGGTGCATGCATGTGTCTTTTTTTCCTCTCTCTCTCTCTCTCTGAAGTGAGGAGCAAATTCTTAGGCCAATCTTCCTTGTTTATTTCTTCTTTTTCCTGGAGACAGCCAATCCAATCCTGTTTGTGTGGGATTTTTGATGAAGCTCTAGAGTTCCAGCAAAGCTGCTAGCTATTTCAGCCCATCTAGTCTACTTTCCTGTGTGTGGGAATCTCTAGCCTTCAGAATGAACAATTTTTCCCTTTCCCCGGGTCTCAACCTGTCTTCCACACACTTCAGAATCCCTTCTTTGATTGTTAAGTTTGTTGACTGACTGTGGGTCTCTCTCTTGTTAAAAGTCCTCTGTTTTTTCAAGATTCTTCTAGGATCCAGCCTGTACAACCAAGACACTGCAGCCACCTCCTTTACCCAACAGTCACTTCTTTTTTTCTTGGAGATATAAATTACTCTTAACCCCTGCATCTCATACTAGACTTCTTTCTCTTTGCCCCCTAGTCTTGAAACAAATTCACTGGTTAGTTCGTGTGTGATAGGTGAGAGAAAAGCTAGGAATAGACTAATCCAAATCTCAGATTTTGAGATATCACATTCTAAAGGGTCCTGAGAAATGACAGATAGACTTTCAGTGCCTTAAAATTCATGGAATCATTGATTTAAAATGGGAAGAATTTTAGAGATCATAAATTGTCCAATTCCCTCATTTTATAAATGAGGAAAATAAAGCAATGATACTTACTGCCCTACATTGGGATTTCAATCTAGATCTTCTGAGTTCACATTCCACATTTTTCCACAAAGGAAGTTGGTACAAGGGAATAAGAATCTATCAAGAAAAATTCTGAAGCCACAAAGACAAATACCTTGATGAGAAAAAGAATTTAGCATTGGACTTGTAGTAAGAATATGAATCCTGCTTCTAACACCTACTAGCTATGTAATAATTATGGGCAAATCATTCCGTTACATCTATAGCCTCATCAGTAAAATGCTTATAAATGATATCAATCACTAAATTAGAAAACCCAGGGCAAGTATCTGAGGATGAACACAAAAACACAGTCTAGTTCTGCAAAAGCTAGCCTCTGTCAAGAGGCAGAAGGTTTAGAGTAAGACTAGCAAGAAAAGCAGAGAAATAAAATAGAAAGCAATGTCTAAGGTTCATTGGGGGAAAGAAAAGCAAGCCTCAAGAAAGTATTAGAACCACTGCTTAGGGTTCTGTGAGTTAGTAACATGATAAAGTTAGATGGCAGAACTGCTCGCTTTTTATCTTAGGAGGTGGCAGATATAGTGGGAAAGACACTGCATTTAGAGAGACAGAAACCTGAAATTAAAGTCTCCCCTCACTAATTTTAATTTTTTTGGGGGAGGGGAGCAAGCCCAAGTTTCCTGACATGCAAAATTAGGGGATTGGACTAAATCATCTTCAAGGTTTTTTCCCAATTAGAAATTTGTATTCCTCCTATTTGTTTTTACTGCTCCTTAGTCATCTTTGGTAGATCTTCATCTAAGTCATGGCCACTAACCATGGAGTATTCCTCAAGACTCTGTCTTGGACTTTTCTTTTTTCCTTCTATACTATCTCGTTTGGTGATCTCATCAGATTGCATTATTTCAACTCTCATTTCTGTGCACTGCTTCAGTTTGAAAACGCTACAAGCCAGGACCAAAGTGGAAGAAATGTTGGTGCATGAACAGATGACTGTGCCCTTAATGCAGCCTCTGAAGCAGAGATGCAGCAAAGTATGGGGATCGATTCCCTGTTGCTTGTGCTAGTTTTGTTCTAACAATTAATACCAAGAAAATACGGGTGCTCCATCAGCCAGCACCGCAACATCCATATGTGGAACCATCAGCTTCAGCAACTGGAGTTCATTTACCTTAGCAGTATCATTTTTAGGGAGATGCACGTTGATAATGAGACTGACACTTGTATTGCCAAAGCTATCTCAGTGTTTAGGAGCCTTTAAAAGAAAGTGTAGGAGAGAAGAGGTATTAGACTGACCACTAGTCTGAAATTCTACAGAGCCATTGTGCTGACCTCATTGTTGTATGCCTGTGAAACCTGGACAGTCAGTCAGTGCCATGACAGGAAACTGAATTGCTTATGTTTAAATTGTCTTGGGAAGATTCTGAAGATCACTTGACAAGTGAAGATTACCAGACAACCCACCACTGGGGTTTACATGGACTGTTTGTGCCCAAACTGTTGCAGAGCATTCCGAGCTTGTACTCATCTGATTAGACACACCATAACTCATCTCTAACATAGTGGTCTTGTTTTGGTCTTCTTTGATAACAAAGGACAAGAACCAACCAATACAGCCTTAAATTTTCTTCTATAGGTATCTCAAATATCATACATCCCAAATAGAAGTTACCTTCATTATCAGATCTGTCTATCATCCCCAAATTTTCAATTACTATTAAACTCACTCCAATCCGTTTTCCGTCTAGCTACCAAATGATTTTTTAAAAGCATAAGTCTAGGAGCAGCTAGGTGGCACAGTGGATAAAGCATAGGCCCTGGAGTCAGAATGACCTGAGTTCAAATCCGGCCTCAGACACTTAATGATTACCTAGCTATGGGTCCATGGGCAAGTCACTTAACCCCATTCCCTTGCAAAGACTGACTGACTGGATGAATGAATGAACAAATAAATAAAAAAAAAGTCTTAACTATATCATTCCCCTTTCAATAAACTCCAGTGACTCCCTGTTATCTCCAGTATCAAATATAAAGTATTGTGTTTGACCTCTCAGACTGGCCAGTATGACCAGAAAGGACAATGATCAATGTTGGAAGGGATGCAGGAAATCTGGGACACTAATACATTGTTGGTGGAGGTGTGAACTCATAATCTAAGGCAACAAAAATGTGCATACCATTTGACCCAGCAATACCACTACTGGGTTTATACCTTGAAGAGATGATGAAAAAGGGTAAAAACATCACTTATACAAAAATATTTATAGCAGCCCTGTTTGTGGTGGCAAAAAAATTGGAAATTAAGTGAATGTGCATCAATTGGGGAATGGCTTAGCAAACTGGTATATGTATGTCATGGAACACTATTGTTCTATTAGAATCCAGGAGGGATGGGAATTCAGGGAAGCCTGGAAAGATTTGCATGAACTGATGCTGGGCAAGATAAGCAGTACCAGAAAAACATTGTACACCCAAACAACAACATGGGGGTGATGATGGACTTGGTCATCCCTTCAGTGCAACAAGCAGGAACAATTTTGAGCTATCTGCAATGGAGAATACCATCCATATCCAGAGAAAGAATTATGGACTTTGAACAAAGGCCAAAGACTTTTACCATCAAATTAAAAAAAAACCCATTATATTATTATGTAATTTTACTATCTCATACTTTATTTTTCTTCCTTAAGGATATGATTTCTCTGTCAACAAATGGGATCAATGTATAACATGGAACCAATGTAAACACTAACAGAATGCCTTCTGTGGGGGAGGGGGGTTGCAAGGGAAGCAAGAATGGGGGGAAAATTGTAAAACTCATAATAAATAAACTTTTTCTTTAAAAAAATAAAAAAATAACAATAAATGAACTGCCATGGTAGCAAAGGCTAGGGGGAAAAAATAAAGTACTGTGCTTGGTATTTAAATTCCTTCATGAGCTGTCCCTACCTTTCATTCTTTGTACACTGTATAATTCGTATGTTTTACAATCTAGCATCCATTTCTAGATTTCCTTCATGAAAATGTTTTCCCTCCTCACCTATTCTTGGTTTCCCTCAAGACTCAGCTCAAATTCTTCCCTCTTCAGGAGGCTTTTTTTGGCTCTCCTCATTGTAAGTGACTTATATCTTGAGTTTATATTGCATCTAAACACACACACACACACACACACACACATCTTGTATAGATATAGTTATTTGACTATTGTTTTTCCCATTAGAGTTTGAATTTCTTGGGTCTAGAAATTGTTTTTGCCTTTCTTTAGTATTTTTTAACTCTTAGCATAGTTCCTAACATATACTGTACATATAATAAATTCTTGTTGACTTTCTGACTTACTAATTAATCCTGCCATCTTTGGAGTGAAAAGAACAATAAAATGCTTAATGAATTTTTATCCAATATACAGGGATCAAGCAGTATATCTTTTAGTTGCCTTTGATTCTCAGAGCCAAAGCACTGGGCTCTGTTGAACTACATTGATGGTTACTCGTATAGTTAGATGTTTTTTGCTGAACTACTTCAGTTAAAGATTACAGAGACATAGAGAGTAGGCAGGGAACTGATGTCCTGGAGAGAGAGGAAAAAAAACCTAATTTTCCAAAAAGAGAATAAAATCTACAAACTGTAGACCAGTAAACTTGCCTTAATTCCTGAAACAATTTTAGATCATTTTATTAAAGAGATAAGGTTAGTGAACATCTGGAAAAGTAAGTTGTAATCACAAAAAAACGAGAATGATTTCATCAAGAACAGGTCATGCTAGACTAACCTAATTTCCCTTTTTGACAGGTTGATAGACTAGCAGATCAGCAGATTGTTGTAGATTTAATTTGTCAAGGTTTTAGCAAAACAATGACTGTTGTATTTCATCAGAGTTTTTGTTGCTTTTCAGTGTTAATTTTAATTTTTGGTGAAATTAATATGTATTTTATTTTGGCTCTATTCACCTTATAGCATCTATATAGGCATTTTTCCTGCTTCTATGAATTTATTGTATTTTTCATTCTTCAAAGTATACCAATAATTCCATTATACTTTCACATGATAATTTATTAGCCATTCCTCTATTATTAGGTGCATATTTTGTTTCTAAATTTTTATCACAAATAAAATGACTGAATTATGTATATATAAACATATATAGGTGTGCATATATACATGTATACATATATATGTATAAATGTATCTTGCTGTCTGTAAACTCCTATAAATAGTCCCAGTAGTATATTCTCTGAGTCAAAGAGTTGTGAACAATAGATAGTTGTGTTTTTTTTAAACAAGTCTGGCTTTATAGTAGTACATGTTGGTATCATATATGCATATTGGTATCATTTTCATAGTTTATTTTTCTTTTGTTTTAAAAGGTTTTGTTTATGCTAATTTTTCTTTGTTATCATTTTTCTATTATTCTCCCCATAGAACCCTTCCTTGTGAAATACAGTTAAACAAAACAGATCTTTATTTTGCCCTAAGAATTATGTTAAGATTTTCTTTAATTCTAAGAACATACCCCTTGACACTTTGATTGTTGTACTATCTCCTTATCCTTTTTTTTAATGTAACATAAAAGGATGTAGAAATAATAAATAATGAGTGATTGTTGTTAAAAACTGACCCTTTTCTAAAACTGCTTTGTAAATGGGCCTTGATTTTTAAAATTCCTGTGTTCCTAGATGTCTAGATTTTGCCATGTGGACTAGTTTGGTGAATTAACCTTCAGTAATAGTGATTTTTACAGGTATTACGTGTGTGTGTGTGTGTGTGTGTGTCTGTGTCTGTGTCTGTGTCTGTGTCTATGTCTGTGTGTGCGCACTTTACACACTTATATTGCTGTCTCTAAAGCATTGAACCTGGTTGGGAAGGCCAGAATTCAGATTTTAACTCAGACACTATTTGTGTGACCCTAGGCAAATCACTTAGCCTTATTGCCTCAGTTTCCTCATCTGTAAAATAGAAATAATATTAGTACCAGACTCCCAAAATTGTTGGGAGGATAAAATGAGAATTCTGTTAAGTGCTTTAGAAACCTCAAGTATAATATGAGTAATAGATGATATGATTTTATTTATATTTTTTTAATTTTATGTTGTACACATTTTTATATGTTCCTGTCTCCATTTGAATGCAATTCCTTGCATTTGAAGATTATTTCATTCTTTACATTTGCTGGTTGGCTAGTAATCCTTTTTCTGTTTTATTTATGAAAATGTCCCCTTTAGAATTATTACATTAAAAATAAAATAAATTTTCTAAAAATACTTTTATTCATTTCATTAAACTTAGAGAAAAACTTGTTTTTACTTGTTGCCTCATATTCTTTCATTTCTCAGTCTTTTAAGCATGTCTTTGACTTATTAATTAAAACTGTTGGGGCAGTAAGATGATGGTACAGTGGATAGAGGACTAGACCTGGAGTCAGGAAGACTCATCTCCGTGATTTCAATTCTGACCTCAAACACTAGTTACATGACTCTGGGCAAGTCATTTAATCCAATTTGCCTCAGTTTCCCTTTCTGTAAAATAAGCTGGAGAAGGAAATGGCAAGCTACTCCAGTATCTTTGCCAAGAAAACCCCAAATGGGATCATGGAGAGTTGGAAACAACTGATCAATAAATTAAAAATATGTTCTCCAAAAATAGTAATAATTTCTTAACTTCCAGTTTCGATTTCAATCTAGAGATTCTATAGGCATTTCACTATGTTCAAACTAAACTCATTCCCCCCAATCCAATCCTTTCCTAAATTTACCTATTTCCATCAAAGACATCATCATGTTTCCATTTATTTAGGATTACAAACCCAGTATTATCTTGTTCCATACTCTTGTCTCATTTTACATATCTAATCATATGCAGATCTTGGGATTTCTACCTCCTTATCTCTCCTATTCCTCCTTTCTTTCTGTGTGAACTATGTTCAGACCCTCCTAACTTCTTGCCTGTTCTATTACAGTAAACTTCTAATGGGTCTTTCTGGTGTAGTATTATACCATGTAGTACTGCATATATAGTATTATGTAATATGCCTCAGCTGATTTTCCTAAAATATAAGCAGAGGCTACATGTCTAATTATTTCTTATAGATTAAAAAATAATCTCTGGCCTTTAAAGCCCTTTATAGTCTGACTCCCCCAAACCATTTTCTTGACTTATGTCTTCCTCCTTACCTTACTTTCCATGGTCTGGCCAAATTAACTTGCCCTCCTGTTTCTCCCACATGACATGCCATTTCTCTTCTCCATGCTTTCACACTAGACAACCTTCATATTGGTAATACAATCCTAGGTCACTTCTTCTTTTTTCTTTTTTTTTTTTAAGGTTTTTTTGGAAGGCAATAAGGTTAGGTACCTTGCCCAAGGCCACACAGCTAGGTAATTATTAAGTGTCTGAGGCCAAATTTGAACTCAGGTCCTCCTGACTCCAGGATCGGTGCTCTATCCACTGCGCCACCTAGCCTCCCCTAGGTCACCTCTTTTTAAAATCATTTGTTTCCTTCAGTCTTCGGTCAATGCCCCACTGTTTTTAGGAACCTTTTTTTTTTTTAACGATTTTAAATTTTATTTTATTTTCCCAATTACATGTAAAGGTAGCTCACAACATTCATTCATTTTAAGTTAATGTGTTCCACAGATTTTCTCCATCCTCCTTTTCCTCTGTCCTTAAATAATCTGGAAAAAGCTATACATGCACATTCGTATTTTACATATTTTCATATTGGTCATGTTGTGAAAGTAGAGTTAGAACTAAGGAGGAAAAATAAGAAAGAAAAACAAAAGAAGTTTTACAAAGTGAACATAGCATGCTTTGCTCTGCATTTAGACTAGTTTGTTTTTTTTTTCCTGAAAGTGGAAGGTTATTTTCCATAGCAGATCTCTCAGGATTGTCCTTGACCACTAAACTGCTGAAAGGAGCTGTGTCCATTGTAGTTGATCATCTCCCAATGTTGCTGTTAATGTATACAATGGTCTCTTGATTGTGTTCTCTTCTTCCAGCATTAGTTTTTACAATTCTAGAAAGTCTTTCTTGATGTATTTTTCCTTGCTGCTAGTTTCCTCCCCATATTAACTTATATTTCTTTTGTATATACTTATATATATGTGTTGTTATCATCCATCTCCCCCCCCCCACTCCTGCAATATAAGGCAAGCTCCTCAGAATCAGGGACCCTTTTATTTTTGCTTTTGTGAGCTATGTCACATGTTGGAGGAATTTAATAAATGTTCATTCATTAATGGGTTGTTGAAACTAGGTAGTATTCTTTCTGGTTAGGAATATGCTATAGCTTTCAAGTGGCAAAACTAATGTTATTTGCTTTGTTTCACATATATTTTACTGTAATATATTACACCTGTTTTCTGTAGTATGTTTGCCTCTGTATTTTATATTTGGACAAGGAAATAAAAGGGGTAGACTTCAGAGAGAATAAGGCAATAAGACTCGAGTCCAGACTATATCCACATTTAGTTCTTTCTTACTCCATAAATTATAAAAAAGATAAGCAGAAGAGATGCCTTACTGGCTTAGGACAACATACCTGCTATTTTGTGTTTGACACTGGTGCCAGACACTTTTTGGTGGAAGAGAATCATAGCTGCCCTTCAAAATATGATTTATAAACATTTGTATCTATGCCATAGAAATTAATAAAATCTCAGGATATGCTGATTTTCACTTATAAAGTATGCTCAAGGGAACTTTCTGCATGCATTTGGGTTTATAATAGAGCTTTAAGTACTGAGTATCAGAGAGAAAGTTAATCTTTTTTTTTGGCTTGTATCTCCAGCAGTTTTCAAATTTAAAAGTGCTGAGTCGCTCTCCAATGTCTGATGCCTCTGTCACTTGTGAGTACAAGTCTCAGTCTTCATTTGTTAGCAGCTCTGATAAGGAAGAGAAAATTACAGATTTGGCCAGTCACTGTATCCTTGAGAAGGACCTCTTTCCAGATGAAGACGCTGATCACCTTTTTCCTAGGAAAATGACATCCCATAATGGGATGGAGGACAGTGGAGGTGGAGGCACGGGGGTGAAGAAGAAACGCAAGAAAAAGGATCCAAGTGAACAAGAGGCTGTGGGGAAGGGAGTCAAGGATAAAGAACCCAAACCAAAGAGGAAAAGAGAACCTAAAGAACCAAAAGAATCTAAAAAGGCCAAAGAGCCTAAAAAGCAGAAGGAGCCGAAACAAAAGGAGGCTGTTAAGAAATCTAGGAAACCGAGGGAGCCCAAACTATCCAAGGATTCTAAAGACAAAAGGGGAAGCACAGATTCTACACCTAAGATGAAAACCAAGAAGGCCAGGTTGGCTTCTTTCTTTCTAGTGATCTTTATTCCTTATCTCTCCATTGAGTCAGAGGCTTACTTTAGCATATGAGAACTGCATCTTGACTATGTGAAATAAAAAGGAGTTGAAGTCTCTTTGACTTTAATTTTAAGGATCTGACCTAGGAAGACTTCTGTCCGCCAAGTAGACTAGTAAATCTTTTTATTTTTTCATTTTGAGTTTTTGAGTTTTTTTAATTAAAGATTTTATTTTGAGTTTTACAATTTTCCCCCTAATCTTACTTCCCCCCAACCCCCCATAGAAGGCAATTTGGCAGTCTTTACATTGTTTCCATGGTATAAATTGATCCAAATTCAGTGTGATGAGAGACAAATCATATCCTTAAGGAAGAAACATAAAGTAGAAGAGATAACAAGATCAGACAGAAGATACCAGTTTTTTTTCCCCTAAATTTAAGGTAATAGTTCTTGGTCTTTGTTCAAACTCCACAGTTGTTCCTCTGGATACAGATGATATTTTCCATTGCAGATAGCCCCAAATTGTCCCTGATTGTTGCACTGATGGAATGAGCAAGTCCATCAAGGTTGAACATCACCCCCATATTGCTGTTAGGGTGTACAGTGTTTTTCTGATTCTGTTCGTCATGCAAATTCCTCCAGGCTTCCCTGAATTCCCATCCCTCCTGGTTTCTAATAGAACAATAGTGTTCCATGACCTCAGTTTGCTAAGCCATTCCCTAATTGAAGGACATTTACTTTATTTCCAATTCTTTGCCACCACAAACAGGGCTGCTATACAAGTGATGTTTTTACCCTTTTTTATCATCTCTTCCGGGTATAGATCCAGTAGTAGTATTGCTGGATCAAAGGGTATGCACATTTTTGTTGCCCTTTAGGCGTATAGACTAGTAAATCTTGAAGACTTTTGCTTATAGTAAACACAAGCAAAACTTCTGTTTTGAAGTTTTGAAAAACTAAAAATCCTATTAATATTTTTTTTGGTCTTGGGGTCATGATATCTGTGATTTTGTTTTTTTTTGTTTTAGTTTTCTTTTTTTGCCAGCCTTTAATTCATATAATTGATAATAAAGTTTTTAAAACTGTACAAGAGATTTAATTCATTATGTCAAGAAATTTAAATCTTAATTTTTTCTTGTAGCAAGGAGCAAGGACCAACCCCAGTGGAGAAGAGAAAGAAAGGGAAAAGGAAAAATGATATATCAGTGGAAAGCCTAGAGCTGGAACAGGGCTTATTGAGTCCATCTCATCGGAACACAGAGGAATCCACTGAGTCTGCAGACAGCCAGGTATAGCTATGACAGGAAACTTTTTGAATGGCAACTTCTAGATGGAATCTTGCTTATTTCCATTTTATTACTAACTTATTCCTGCCTCTGGTTTTCTTCTGTAAATCTGACTCCTAGGACTTGGTTAGAGATCCAGAAAGTATGAATAGCCCTTTTCTTAGCGTACTCTTTTTGAGACCAATGTTCTTTCAGAGAACGTAGTACATCTTTCTAAGAATTTTAGGGTCCTTACTACTATTACTGTTTATACAAGTAATTTTAAAATCTGAATGCTTTAAAATGTTGGATTAGAGATATGAATGTGCTCCTTATTCCAGGACAGTTTGGGAGATTCACAAAAACCACTTTAAAGCCCACCTATATCTCATTCCTAAAAACAAATGTCCAGGTGAATACTGTCTTAGGTAAGACTTTCCTCTCTTCATAGATTGAGTTCTTTTTTTTACTTTGGTTTATCAAACATTCATTAATTGTATTTGTTAGGGCACTTGTGGAAGTTCTGACAAATACTAACAAAACAACTTTTCCTTTCATCGAACTTAATTTTCAGCTTGTTTTCAAAGTCCTTGAAATGTGAAATTTCTTGGAAATGCCCCCAACTAACTAGTTGGGCTATTCTGTTTTTACTGAACCATCTATGATCATACAGTTCCAGCCTTTTGTGGGACCTTTACTACATCTCAAAATCTCCTCAGATATGTTGATCTTAGCATCATAGAAGGGAACTATAGAGGGTAGGAGTAAGTCATCATCTGACGATAATTTTTATTCTGGCATGTAAACTAGGAGTACATGGATTTTTTTGGTAGCTGGTTTAAAAATTTTTGTATAATATGAGAAATATTGAATGTTAGCAAATAGGAAAGGAAAGGCTAAGGAAGAAGAATGGTGAAAATGTGAAGTTGGTAGAGATTGCTGGGTCTTGAGCTCCATAAGGCTTATAATATTCATAAATCCAAAGGAGGATCTAACAGAATAATGAGAATGGTTTTCAAATATGCCTTTGGGAGTTCTTAAAATTACTTTATAGTTATATTACTAAAAAATACTGTCCTGTAGTAGGAAAGGTTTTTTGTTTTGTTTTGTTTTTTAGTTTTTGCAAGGCAATGGGGTTAAGTGGCTTGCCCAAGGCCACACAGCTAGGTAATTATTAAGGTCTGAGGTCAGATTTGAACTCAGGTACTACTGACTCCAGGGCCAGTACTCTATCCACTGCGCCACCTAGCTGCCCCTAGTAGGAAAGTTTTGATAGGGGTTTGGGATAACACAAAGGAGGGAATATAGGTGCATATAACTTTTGATTCAGCACTTAATAGACAGAAAAGAATTGTTTGACAAAGTGTGAAGGCACAAACTTTGTGAATTTTGATTTTCATATACTGGATTTTCCTAAGGAAGAGCACAATGCCTGATTAGATGCTGATAAAACTCACTGCAGTCTTTTCTGACATTTTGAAAAAGAAATGGAACAGCCTTCCCAAATTTTGTTGACCTCAGGTCACTGAAATTTTGCTTTGGTAGAAGGAACAATTCTTCCCTAATTAGATTTATTTTTTTCTGTAGAAACGGCGCTCAGGACGACAAGTGAAGAGAAGAAAGTATAATGAGGACCTGGACTTCAAAGTGGTGGATGATGATGGGGAAACAATTGCAGTGCTTGGAGCTGGGCGCACCTCGGCCCTCTCAGCTTCCACACTGGCCTGGCAAGCAGAGGTATGGTTCCTGAAAATAAGACCTGACAAAATAGGGCATTGGACTTTTCAGGATTCTTTTTCTCGGTTCTGTTTTTGGAAGCCCATATTGTGCCTAAGTACATCATTCCACTTTCCTGTATCTCTGATATAACTTATTACATTGCTTTGGATGGAATTAGGGATCTGTTCATTTGCAGATATCAGTAGTCACTCATCTATTGAGGTAGCTAACTTTATGAATTTACACTTCCATTACAATTATTCTGGACAATTTTTTTTCTCCTACCATTTGCTTTTATGTTGAACTTACTACATTATAGGTTGGACTATCTGCAGCATTAAATGGCCCTTCATCCTCCAAAAGAACATTTTGGCGTGCTTTAGAGGAACCTATTAGATTGTAATTCATTAACACCCTTGTTTTGGAATAAGATAAAACCTTTGACAAGTTTCCTGTTTTATAAAATCATAGGATCTAGAGCCAGAAGGGACTTCAGTAATCAACCCCTTCATTTTAGCGGTAATTTCTATTTCTGTTTCCTTAAGTAGCTTTGCCAACCTCAAACAAGATTTTCTAACTCTTAAGTCACATCTTCTCATATTCTTGCTCACTGTTACTGATGTCAGAGGTAAACTCTGACCTATCTGTATCTCCTCCTGCCTGTCACAGAATTCTGCCCACATTATATTCTTAATAAATGTACAGTTTACATTTAATTGATCACTTTGATTCAGACTGATTTCTCAAGCCAGATTTGACATCTTGCTTTAGATTCTTGTGACATATTAGTAATAGTAACAACCCTTCTAATTTCTGTATATAATTTCTGTATCCCATGAAAATAATCTTTTTAAGCATCAGGAAAATCTAAAAGAAATGGAAGTTTCATATGAGTATTATCAGTATCATTTTTCTGTGCATGAATACATACAGTTCATTGTCATTATGTCCCTCATAATTTACCCTTCTTCACTCTCTGTGCTCTACCTGAGTCCTGTATTTGAAGGTCAGACTTTCTGTTCAGCTCTGGTCCTTTCAACAGGAACATTAGAAATTCCCCTGTTTCATTGAAAGTCCATCTTTTTCCCTGGAAGAGGATGTTCAGTTTGGCTGGGTAGTTGATTCTCAGTTGCATTCCCAGCTCTTTTGCCTTTTGGAATATTATATTCCAAGCCCTATGAGTCCTTAATGTAGTTGCTGCTAAATCCTGTATAATCCTGACTGCAGCTTCACAATATTTGAATCATATCCTTCTGGCTACTTGTAATATTTTCTCTTTGACTTGGGAGTTCTGGAACTTGGCTATAATATTCTTGGGGGGGGGGGTGGATCTCTTTCCAGAGAAGATTGGTAGATTGTCTCAGTTTCTGTTTTTCCCTCTGCTTCTAGGATATCTGGGCAATTTTCCTGTAGGAATTCTTTAAAAATGAGGTCAAGGCTCTTTTCCTGATCATGACTTTCCGGTATCCCAGTAATTTTTAAATTATCTTTCCTGGATCTGTTTTCCAGATCAATTGTTTTTTCAGTGAGATTTCACATTTTCTTCTGATTTTTCATTCTTTTGGTGTTGAAGTATTATCTTGTTTTCTTGTAAAGTCATCAACTCCCTTTAGCTCCACTCTACATCTGAAGGATTTGTTTTCCTCAGAGAGCTTTTTTATCTCTTTTTCTATCTGGCCAATTCTGCTTTTTAAAGCATTCTTCTCCTCAATAACTTTTTGAACTGTTTTATCCATTTGACCTAAGCTGGTTTTTAACATGTTACTTTCTTCAGCATTTTTTTGGATCTCCTTGATTAAGCTGCTGACTTTTTTTTTCATGTTTTATCCTGTATCTCTCTCATTTCTTTTCCCAATTTTTCTTCCATCTCCCTTATTTGATTTTCAAAATCTTTTTTGAGCTCTGTCATAGCCTGAGCCCAACTTCTATTTTTCTTGGAGTCTTTAGATGCAGGAGTTTGTACTTCCGCATCTTCAGACTGAGTGTTTTGATCCTTCTTGGGATCATGGGCAAGTATTTGTCAGTGGTCCGGTTCCTCTTTTTTTCTCTGTTTATTCATTTCCCCAGCCTATGCCTGGTTTTAGGGTACTTCCTAAGCTTTTGAGTATTATTGGGACACCCCTCCAAAAGGACCTCATTGTGTGAGGCTGGTCTTGAAAGACCACAATCACACCCCTCTGCCACAGGGTTGGGTGGGGGTGGGTCCCTGTTCTATTGGGGGGGGGGGAACCTAGACTGTAATCAGTATCTTAATGTGGTCAGAGCCCCAGAGTCCTGTTCCAGAGTCAGAGGACAGACCTCAGAAGTGTCCCTCCACTAAGGGGACAGCTGCCTTGAGGCTCCTGCTTTCCAGCTCCTGCTTTCGTTTCCTGGATCTGGGCTGCCTCAGCCACTGTGCTGAGTGCTGCAACTGCCCTGAGGGCCTGGATTTTGTTTTCACTCTGGCTGAGGTCTCCTATCTGATCCTCCAAGTTGTCCCTGGTTTTCCCTGAGGTGCAGGTCAGGAAACTGCTTCTGGTATTGCTGGATCAAAGGGTATGCACATTTTTGTTGCCCTTTGGGCATAGTTCCAAATTTCTCTCCAGAAAGGTTGGATGAGTTATGAAATAATTTCAAAGTAGCACTTGACTCCATGTCATGTGCCTAAAGATTACCTGTGTTATGTAAAAAAGTCCAAGAGACATATTTTCTACATAATTAAAAATCATTTTATTAATTATGACTACCATATAATTAGAAAATGGTCGTTTGACTTTCCCTTGAAAGCAGTCTAATGGAGCCCTTTCAAAGCTTATGTGCCCTTGGAAGGGTGGGTATTTCCAACACAGAAATCAACACTGATTGGTTAACAGTTGATTGATTGATTGGTTGGTTGGTTCTTGTACTTCATTATCGAAGAAGACCAAAGTTGTCACTATGTTTGTGACAGATCATAGTATGTCTGACTGTGGCTGATCAGATCATTATGTGCTTGGAATGCTCTTACACCAGTTGGGCACAAATAGTATGTGTGAACACCTGGGGTAGGTACTCTAAACTTAGGAATGTCACATTTCCTTTGAGCTGCTTCATTTCTGCCTTGAATCACTTTCATTTAAATTGTCTTAGGAAGATTCTAAAGATCACCAATTCAATTTCATGGCATGGCGCTGATAGGCTGTCCAGGTTTCACAGGCCTATAGCCAAGAGATCAGCCCAGTCGCTCTGTAGAGAATGTCTAAGTAAATTTTGTTACATAAATGTAATGGAATGTTACCGGATTACAAGAAATAGTTAATATGATGAAGCCTGGAAAAATCTTCTTGCACTGCTGGAGAAGAATGTAAATAGAGTCAAGAAAACAAAAGGCACAATAAATGATTGCAATTAAATGGAAAATACAGCAAGCACAAAATAATTGAAAATGAAAATTGTAGTGAAACTCAATAAAACAGTGATGAGAAGATACCTTCCTTGCTTCTTTGAAAAGGTGGGGGGAGAGATCCTCAGCTTTGGAATGTTGTTTATTTTTGTCAGGTTTTCTTCAATTTATTGATAGATTTGTAGATTTTTTCTTTTTTTTTAAAAAAAATTGTTAAAGGATATGAAATTTTATTGCCTCCATGTTTAATATTACTAAATGGTATATAGTGGATCCCATCTATTGGAGTTTTACTATCTGCACTATCAGGAACTTACTCTCTTTAATTAGACCTCTTAGGATACCTCACTTCTTTTTCTGAGTTTCACTTATTCACTCCCAACAAACTAGCAAGACTGAGTTCCTTCTTTAGGGTCCTAGGGGATAGGTATAATCCTGTTGAGGACAAATACATTCTCCCATCTACCAATGAAACGCCAGTATGTTTTTCTGACTACTTGGAGACTTTTGAAAGATAATCATTTAAGTAACATTAAGACAAAAGTCATGATATTATAGATACTAATATATTAAAGCAATATATTATATAAATAATGAATTATATCACAATACTCAAATATACCCAGAGTATACTCATACCAATTTTTTAATAGTTGTAGTGAGTAATGGATACAAACCTACAGGAAACTACTACATTCTAGACTCCAAAGCTTCATTTTAGTTATCTCTTCAGGAATATATGTAAAGTCACTTAACTGATTGCTCCATGTCCAGGATGTCGTCCTGATGCATATCTGGTCATTGGACCCAGTGACTCTGGAGGAGAAAGGGAGGCTGGTGACTTAGCACAACACTGCCTCACTCAAATCCAGTTCAAGTACTTGTTATGACATCACTTCCCTGATATTGTGGTCTTCTTTGAAAATGAAGGACAAACATTATTATTATAATCCATATGAAACCACTTCTCTCCTTACTACTCTTTTCCTCATCTTTGCTTGAATGTAACTTTTTATAAGCTCTTTCATATAATCATCACCCTTAAAGAAATCATTTAGAAAGTATTAACTCTTGATGTAAATAAGCAAATCTCTAGCAAGAGAATTGTAGACAGAGGTCAACAAACTGATTCTCTCTAGGCTCTACAAAACAGCCCAAACCATTATTTACTTGGATGTTCCACATAGGAAGCTTTTGCTCCTTATGCTGTGTCTGCCACCAGAGTTCAGTGTTTCCACTCCCTCTCCAAAAGTTTCACTGCCCATTCAGAAAGGAGCTCACATCCCTGCCTGCCCTTGCCTTGTACTTTCCTTTTGACTGCAGGGATTGTAGCAGAGAACTTCCCTCTCTGGTGACCCATAGTGACTGCCTGCTGGAGTTCTTGGCCAATGAAGTCACTTATTTCTGACCAATCAGGATCCATCAGCTGAAGCATTTAGCTCTTTCTGCTCTTAAGGTTCCTCTCCTTTCTTCCCTGTCCTTTCTGCTGTGGGAGCTTTCTCCTAAGTCTCAGCCATTCTCCAAGTCCCCCCATCAAATCAGTAGTTCTTTTTAAACATATAAACTTAACTCAGTGTCCAAACATCTCTTTCCTCATTTTTTTTTTCAGTTTTCCCACTTAATGTGACACAATTTAAGACAGATTAGCTGAGGTACCTATCATGCCTTAATTCTGAAGTCTCTTAAAAAACTGCTTCTCTCAGGCCCTTAATACTATCTTTTTTCCCACAGTCCCATTTCTCTACTTCTTAATTAGGCTTCTTCCTAACACTCTACTTTTCCCACACAAACATGACATCATTCCACATTGTTCACAGAAAGTTCCAAGTCTGTCCTCACTTTAATTCAGATCATTTTCTCTGCCACACTGTTCTTATCCTGTCTGAAATTATGTTTCTTCATATACATTTTAATAATTTATGTTAAAAGAAAGTTCTTTTTCTATTTGTATTAGGTATCAAAATGTTCCTTTAACAGAGCAGCCAGTATCTTATATCCTTTAACAATTAATACAAACCTCTTCTTTTACCAAAAAAAAACCCTTTTTCTTTTCTATCATTAGCTGCTCATTTTGAAAGGAATCTTAAAGAGTCTGTCTACCTTACAAAGAAATTATTCTGAGGAAGGGGGTGATGTGCAGGGGGAAATTTAAGCAATATAAAAACAAAAGATCCTACTAAATATTATTTTTTTACAAAAGCTAGCCCAGGGAAGCTTGCAGTTGAGATTAGCTAAACAAATCTGCTTGTACTCTGACCAGTGATGCTGTAGGAGCACCTAAAACCTGTAATATTGTTATTCCAAGGGAGTTGGAAGCCTGGAGTGCCTGAATGTTGAAACTTTTTGTGGAGGTGAGATTGGTTGGGAGATGAGGGAGACACACAGCACTGTAGGATGGGGAGTGCATAAATGATAAGCACTGGAGATAACACTTATGGAAGGTTTTAGCTGCAAATCAGATGG
This sequence comes from Macrotis lagotis, assembly GCF_037893015.1. NCBI lineage: Eukaryota > Metazoa > Chordata > Mammalia > Peramelemorphia > Peramelidae > Macrotis > Macrotis lagotis. The sequence continues at coordinate 352,277,283 of NC_133658.1, read as the reverse complement.
ATGAATCCTATGGTCCTTAGGGAAAGAGATGCAGCAAAAGTTAATGATTCTTCCTTAATGTTGGACTGTATTGACTTTTAAATTTGATTTTTCTTACCAGTTTCTGGTGTTGAACTATTTAACAGAGTCAAGGACTTTGATGACAAGTATTTTGCTTAAATAGCTGTGGCTGTAGTACCTGCAGGATTAGTTGCCAGGCTGAAGTTCCATCCAGACTACTTTTCAGTGGAATCCTGGAGTATCTCCCTTAGAATCTGAAGGGGGATGGTAGTCAAGGGGGTGGTGATGAGATTGAGTTAATCCAGGTGAGGGAAAATCCATATCATTCTTGATGGTACCAGTAAACCCCAAATGCTCTGAGTAGGAAATTCCAGTGAGCATCAGAAACCAGCATGAGGCTGGCAGAGCTCTGGCCAGGACCTGGAAGCTTAGAGCACTGTGCACTGAGACTCTTGAGGGACCTGAAGAACATAATAGCCTGAACCCATCACCTTGTGTGCAGGTATAACAGGGGATGTGGAAACCATTAGCAAAAGCCCCATTAACATCAAAACCAAACAGGACCTGACTAGTGAAGCCTGTTACGTAAGCTAATAAAAAAATCAACACTATAAAGAAGTAGAAGTCAAAAGATGCCCAACAAGGGCCATAAAAAAGAATGAAATAATTCTAAAGCTATGAATATAATCTTAAAGAGGAAAAGTTGTCTAAAAGAAGTATAAGAGTACTTGGAAGAAATGAAGAAAGGATAAACAATAAAGTTAGAGCTTTGGAGAAAAGAATCAGGAAAATAAAGATACTAAAAAGTAGATAGACTTGACAGGGTGAAGGAGGCCAGGTGTAGAATAAATGTTGTCTTTGAACAAGGCAAATGTTTGGTTTTATCTTGCATAACTGTATATATTTCTTACAAGAATTATTTTTCTTTATTAGGGGTTTGGTATTCAGGAAGGAGAGTGGCACGATTAAGAGTATTTAGCCTGCCCCTTTGCCTCCCAAAATGAAATTAAAATATGATCATTGAAGCATTTTTAAATGTTTAGAAGGAAACACAGTGGCAGAATAACTTTGATATTAAAGGGCCTGGGGGTATGTTCCATTTTGAGATTGAGAAACAAAGAAAAAGTAGTAGGGAATGGAATATGCCAGGGATAAATTGAGGGACAAGAGTGTGGACTCCTCAGTTTCTTATTTAAAAAGAACATACAAATGTAGAAGGAGTTAGGAGAATGAGAATCTTGTAAGAAAGATAAATAATAGTTGAACATACACACTTGTACAAAAATGTATAGAAAATCATTAATCTCCATAAGAAAGCAGGAGAGACCAGGAATGAGTTTTTAAGAGTGAGACTAGAATCTGGATGGAATAATCCTTTGGCAAATAAAACTGAGATCCACTTCAGAGTGAAAACAAAGAGGGAAGGGTAATTGAAAATGCCCTTAATCTGGACTAAAAGAAGAGAGGTGGGGCAGTTTGTTAGTTTAAACATAGCTTAAATATTACTTAAATATTCTTTCTCTTTCACCTCCTTAAAAAGGAAGAGATGGTAAGAGTATATGATGAAGGGAAGGACACCTTATTTGTAAAGATCATGAATCCATTAAGACAAAGGTCATTACAGTGAATTAGAAAATATACTCCAGCAAAACATGGTTTACAAGTAATTCTTAAAGAATAAAGATTCATAAACTTAAAGACTGGAACAATTTTTAATTTATTTCAAGCAAATTCAGAAAAGCAGAAGGTAGCAGTGAAGATTACAGCAATAGAAAAAATAGATGGTTAGAAAAGATAAGCTACATTTATGGGAAACTATATTACAATTAAAGGCTCTATAGATATGGAAATAATATCAGAACTTAATACATGGTACTGAATGCATTGTCACCTAAGTATTTAAAGGGAACAATCAGGTGTCGGGGAAAAAGACAGCAAAGCTATAGAGGCACCTCACTGGACCCATTTCAGACAAATCTAACAAAAAAAAGATAAATAAGAATTTTAATCAAGTTAGATATAATTCTAGCAAATATTAAATTGAGTAGAAATAAAAAGAATTTCTCTGCCATTTGTGATACCTTTCAAAATTACCTATGTGATAGGCTTAGCATATAAACTTCATAAATGCCAAAACAAATAAACACATATACTGACCACAATACTAGAAAATTTATAGTGATCAAGGTACCTTTAAATAAAAGATTCGACTTAAGATGGATATTAAATAATTTAATCCTAAAGAATTGTTAGGCAAAAGTACAAATTTTGGTTTTTTTAATTAATTTTTATTAAAGCTATTGAGTTTTACAATTTTTTCCCCCAATCTTACTTCCTTCCCCTCCACTCCCCCGCGGAAAGCAATCTGTCAGTCTTTACTTTGTTTCCATGTTGTACCTTGATCCAAATTGGGTGTGATGAGAGAGAAATCATATCCTTAAAGTTCAGACAATAAGATACCTGTGTTTTTCTAAATTGCATGGGATAGTACTTGAACTTTGTTCAAACTCCATGTCTCCTTATCTGGATACAGATGGCACTCACCTTTGCAGATAGCCCAAAATTGCTGCCGATTGTTGCACTGATGGAATGAGCGAGTCCTTCAAGGTTGAACATCACTCCCATGTTGCTGTTAGGGTGTACAGTGTTTTTCTGGTTCTGCTCATCTCACTCAGCATCAGTTCATGCAAATCCCTCCAGGATTCCCTGAATTCCCATCCCTCCTGGTTTCTAATAGAACAATAGTGTTCCATGACATACATATACCACAGTTTGCTAAGCCATTCCCCAATTGAAGGACTTTTACTTGATTTCCTATTCTTTGCCACTACAAGGGCTGCTATGAACATTTTTGTACAAGTGATGTTTTTACCCTTTTTTATCATCTCTTCAGGGTATAGACCCAGTAGTGGTATTGCTGGGTCAAAGGGTATGCACATTTTTGTTACCCTTTGACCATAGTTCCAAATAGCTCTCCAGAAGGGTTGGATGAGTTCACAGCTAAAAGTACAAATTTTAGAGGTAATATATATAATTTCTTCAATGAAAATGACAACGATGAACCAGTTTATTGAAATATTTGGAGGTGGGGAGTAGATCCAAGATAGCAGAGTATAGGCAGGAATTTTCCTGAGCACTCTTAAATTTCCCTCCAAGCACTGGTTAAGACAACTAGTCAGAAGATTGCAGGAGACTCTTTGCTTTACTGAAGAGAGGACTGTGTTGCATTGGCCACAGACAATTCTGGGGAAATTGAACTATTGAAGCACTATTGTTGAACTTGATTCAGCCATTCTGGAGAGCAATCTGGAATTATGTTTAAAAGGGCTGTAAGCCTGTCTATACCCCAAAGGAAAAAAAAAAAGTAATAGGACCTAAATGTACTAAAATATTTACAGCAGCTGTTTTTGCACTTGCAGAGAACTGGAAATTAAGGGGATGTCCATCAGTTGGAGAATGGCAGAACAAATAATATATAATTGTGATGGAATGCTGTATGAAGTGACAAACAGGATGCTTTCAGAAAAACCTAGAAAGATTTACATAAACGGATGCAAAATGAAGTGAGCAGAACCAGGAGACAGTTGGGCACAATGACAGCAATACAGTACAATGATCAACTGTGAATGACTTGGCTATTCTCAATAATCTTAGTAATACATTGATCTGATATAATTGCAAATGAGTTATGATGAAAAATATTATCTATTTCTTTTATTTCTTTTTAAATTTTACAATTCCCCCCCCCCACAGAAGGCACTCTGATAGTCTTTATAGTATTTCCATGCTATACATTTATCTAAATTGAAAGTGTTGAGAGAGAAATCATCCTTAAGGAAAAAAACCTAAAATTTAAGAGATAACAAAATTACATAACAAGATAACAGGTTTTTTTTTTAATTAAAGGTAATAGCCTTTGATCTTTGTTCAAATTCCACAATTCTTTCTCTGGATACAGTTAGTATTCTTCATCACAGATACCCCAATATTGTCCCTGATTGTTGCACTGGTGTAATGAACAATTCCATTAAGATTGATCAACCCCATTTTGCTGTTGTACAATGTTCTTCTGGTTCTGTTCATCTCTCTCAGAAATTCTATCCATTTCTAGAGAAAGAACTGATAAGAGTTTGGAGTTTGAAGCTAACTTTTTTACTTTCTTTACCTTTGAGTTGGGGTTTTTTTTTTTGAGGGTGGAATTATGTTTTCTTTCACAATACAACTAATGTGAAAATGTTTTGTTTTTGTTTTTGTTTTTGCAAGGCATTGGGGTTAAGTGACAGTCACACAGCTAGGTAAATATTAAGTTTCTGAGTTCACATTTGAACTCAGGTCCTCCTGACTTGAGGGCCAGTACTTTATCCAAAGCACCACCTAGCTGCCCCTGGAAATACATTTTTCATGGCTATTTTGTATATTCTATACAAATTGCTTCGCTTCTTAATGAGGAGGAGGAGGAAATGGAGTGATGATAGCAGTTTAGAACTCAAAATTTTAAAAAACGTGTATTAAAGTTTGTTGTTAATGTGTAAGTGAGGGAGAAATAAAATATTTGGAAAAACATTTAAAAAAAAACTCTAGGGAGAGATAGAAGTCCAGAGGTGAAAATTCTTGTCTTGTCAAGAAAAAAACAAGAATAGATCAATGTATTTATTGAGCATTCATCTAAGAAAAAGTTTTTTAAAAATTAAATTAAAAAACCTCAGCTAATCACCAAAATAAAAATTTAGAAAATCAAAATATAGATTAACAAAACTAAAAACAAGAAGTCATCTAAATGATGACTAAAACCAGAAACTGATTGAAAAAAAACTAAAAAAAGCTAAAAATAATAGCTAAAATAATTTTTTAAGAGGGAAGAGACCCAAATATCAACAATAAAAATGAAAGAGAATTCACAACAAAGGAAGAGGAAATAAAGAAATTCATTATGAACTTTTTTGCCCAATTATATGTTTCAGCAAAACTGATATGAAATGGTTAGGTTAATGGAATAAGAAATCAAGATTATAAATAACCTAATCTCACAAAATTAACTTGAACAAACCATAAATGAACTCAAAAAAGAAAAGAAAAAAAAAATATATATATATATATATATGTTTGGTAAATTGATAAATTCTTTCAGACATTCAAAAAGTAATTCATTCCAGCCTTACATAAACAGTTTAAAATTGGAGGAAAAGATAGCCTAACAAATTCCTTTAATAATAGAAAAATGATTTGATCCCCAAACTAAGAAGTAGCAATTCAGAGAAAACTAGTGACCATTATCCTTAATGAATGTGATATAAAATATTCAATAAAATGGCTTTAGTACATATTTAAAATTTATATACTGTGATCATCTAAGACTTAAGAATAATTAAATGGTTGGTTAAAATTATAAGAAAACTAAAATAATAGAACAACATATACTAATAAAAAATTTGAAAATCACTTTTCTCAAGTTATAAAATATTTATTTCAACAGGTGAAAAGAAAAGCTTTAGACAAAATAAAATAATCTTTTCTGTGTCCTTCAATTGGGGAATGGCTTAACAAACTATGGTATATGTGTGACATGGATCACTATTAGTCTGTTAGAATCCAGGAAGGATGGGAATTCAGGGAAGCATGGAAGGATTTGCATGGAGTGATGCTGAGTGAGAGGAGCAGAAGCAGTAAAACATTGTACACCCTAACAGCAACATGGGGGTGATGATCAACCTTGATGGACTTGCTCATTCCATAAGTGCAACTATCAAGGAAAGTTTTGGGCTATCTGCAATGGAGAATACCATCTGTATCCAGAGAAATAATTGGGAAGTTTAAACAAAGACCAAAGATTATTACCTTCAATTTAGGGGTGGGGTATTACCTTATTATGTAATTTTGCTTACTCTTATACTTCATTTTTCTTCCTTTAAGGATATGATTTCTCTCTCATAACATTCAACTTAGATCAATGTATACCATGGAAGCAATGTAAAAACTAACAGACTGCCTTCTGTGGGGAGGTGGGGGGAGGGAAGCAAGAATAGGGAGAAAATTGTAAAACTCAAAATAAATAACATCTTTCTTAAAAAAAATGCCCTGGAGACTTCTGAGGCCTGTCCTCTGTAACTGGAACAGGACACTGTCTGATCTCATTCAGATCCTGATTACAGTCTAGGCCTCCCATAGAACAACAGCCACCCCCCACCTCAGCACCATGGCAGAGGGGTATTTTTGTGGTCAGTCACAGACTAGGAGGGAAAACAGCTTCACACACTGAGATCCTTGTGTGTGTGTGGGGTGTCCCAATAATACTCAAAAGCTCAGAAAGCACCCCAAAACCAGGCACAGGCTTGGGAATTGAGTAAACAGAAAAAAAAGAGGAACAACATTGAGAAATACATTGTCTATGATCCCAGGAAGGATCGAAATAATCTTAAGATGAGGAAATACCAGCTTCTGCATCTAAAGACTCCAAGAAAAATGGAAATTGAGCTTCAGGCTATGACAGCTCAAAAAAAAGATTTTGAAAATTAAGTAAGAGAGATAAAAGAAAAATTGGGAAAAGAAATGAGAGAGATGCAGGAAAAACATGAAAAAGAAGTCAGCAGCTTAGTCAAGGAGACCTAAAAAAATGCTGAAGAAAATAACATGTTAAAAACTAGCATAGGTCAAAATGGATAAAACAGTTCAAAGAGTTATTGAGGAGAAGAATGCTTTAAAAAGCAGAATTGGCCAGATAGAAAAAGAGATAAAAAAGCTCTCTGAGGAAAACAAATCCTTCAGATGTCAAATGGAACTTAAGGAAGCTGTTGACTTTACAAGAAGTCAAGAATAATACTTCCAACACCAAAAGAATGAAAAATTAGGAGAAAATGTGAAATCTCATTGAAAAAACAACTGATCTGGAAAACTAATTCAGGAAAGATAATTTAAAAATTATTGCGATACGTGAAAGTCATGATCAGGAAAAAGAACCTTGTCCTCATTTTTAAAGAATTCCTACAGTGAAATTGTCCAGAAATCCTAGAAGCAGAGGGCAAAATAGAAATTGCGACAATCCACCAATCTTCTCTGGAAAGAGATCCAAAAAAATCACCCCTCCCCAAGAACATTATAGCCAAGTTCCAGAACTTCCAAGTCAAAGAGAAAATATTACAAGCAGCCAGAAGGACACAATTCAAATATCGTGGTGCTGCAGTCAGGATCACACAGGACTTAGCAACAACCACATTAAGGGCTCATAGGGCTTGGAATATAATATTCCAAAAGGCAAAAGATCTGGGAATGCAACCAAGAATCAACTACCCAGCAAAATCGAACATCCTCTTACAGGGGAAAAGATGGGCTTTTAGTGAACCAGGGGAATTTCAAGTTGTTCCTGTTGAAACAACCAGAGCTGAACAGAAAGTTTGACCTTCAAATACAGGACTCAGGTAAAGCATAGAGAATGGAGGAGAAGAAGGGTAAAATATGAGGGACTTAATGATGATGAACTGCTTGTATTCGTGCATAGAAAAGTGAAACTGATAATACTCATATGAAACTTCTCATTTAATATAGTGAGTAGAAGGAGCTTTTATAGATGAAACACAGGAGAGAGCTGAATTTGAAGATACATTGTAAAAATGGAATCAATGGCTAAAAGGGAAATGTAATGGGAGTAAGAGAAAGGAGAGGTGAAATAGGCTAAGATATTCCATATAATAAGATTTTTTATTGCAATGAGCTATTGCAATGATATGGAAGTGGGGAAGGCGAGAGGGAATGAGGAAACCTTTGCTCTCACCAGAGGTAGGTCAGAGAGGAAACAGCATATATACTCAATGTGGTATAGAATCTAGAGTGAAAAGGAGAGAAGAGGGACAGGGGGAAGGGGGGAGATTGAGTGATGGAGGAGAGGGAGTTCTGGGAGAGTGATCAGATATAATACATTTTTTTTTTTTTTACTTCTTGCAGGGTGGTGGGATTGGATGACCACAGGGCCAGGTGGTTGCTGGGTCTTAGGGGTGATATGTGGTTTCAGGGCCTATTGGCCCCAGGGCTGATGATAAATCTGTGCCACTCAGCTACCCTACAGCACATTTAAAAAGAGGGACAGAGTGAAAGGAGACAGAAAATATAGTATATGGTAGTGGGGAGATATTCATGAATGGGAAGGGGTTGCAATCAGCAATGGCAGCGGTGTAAAAATTTGGAAGGACCTTTTGTGATGGACTTTTAAAGAATGTGATCTACCTGCAACAGAGCTGGTGGTGTTGGAACACACACTGAAGCACATTTAAAAAAAAAAATTTTCTGTTTCCTTTACTTTATTATTCATGAGGGTCTATATTTGGGGGTGGGTATCATGTTTACTATTAAACAAGAATATTTTAGTAATGTATAAAAACATTTGTACAAAAATAAAAAATACATAATTTTTAGAATTTCTAATTTGGTATTTAACTGGGGGTTTTTAATTTGTTCTTTCTCTTTTTAATTTGCATATTTAGTTCATTGATTAAAAAAATGCCCTTTTCTGTTAAAAAACAGCAACAACATTAAAAAGCACGAGAATAAGTAGACCTTTTTCTTGGTATAGTGATGAGAATCAATCTAAAACTAAGCTTCATTCCCTGGAGATCAGGAGCAAAGCAGCGTAAATCAGCACTTTTATTTGATGTAATTCTCGAAATGCTAGCTATAAATATGATAGACTACTTGGTGATACAGTGGATGGAGTGCTGGACCTGCAGTCAGAAAAACTCATCTTCCTCAAATTTGACTTCAAACATTAGCTCTATAACCCATTTGCCTCAGTTTTCCCATTTTTAAAATGAGCCGAAGAAGAAAATGACAAACCACTATAGGATTTCTGCCAAGAAAATACTAAATGAGACTGCAAAGAAAGAGTCTTAACCCAATTGAAAAATGACTGAATGGATAAGACTAGAAAAAGAAATTAAGAGATTAAGATAATAAGCTTAGGGGAAAAGGAAGTAAAATTTTCATTTCTTTTTTTGCAGATGATATATTCTGCTTAGGGATATTGGAAATTAAAAACTTAATTAAAATAATAATCTTAGTAAAGTAGCTACTTAGTTAAAAGTAAGCCTCTTTAATCATATAGCTTTAATGAAATATTACCAACAAGACTGATCAAAAAGAAATAGAATCTAAAATTTTGTTTAACTAAAAAAAAATTAAAATATTTGGCAATTATACAGAATTAAAGATTGGAGATATATTAATTACTTAAGAATGGTCTGTATCAATATGACAAAAGTGAATACTCTGTAAATGTATTTATTTACTGCCTAAATTGCCATTCCAATCGAATTACTAAAGTGTTATTTCATATAACTTTAAAAAAAACAATAAAATTAATCTGGAGAAGAAATTATCAAGAATCTTAAGAAAAAAATTCAAGAAGTTGAAAAGAAAGGGGTCTCTACTATTAGCACATCTCAAGTTATACTACAAAACAGTAATCATAAAACCTATTTGGTACTGGTTAAAAAATAGAAAAGTTTGTCAGTGGAACAGATTAGGCATACATATTCTTTTTTTTTTTTTTTTTTTTTTTTTTTTTGCAAGGCAGTGGGGTTAAGTGGCTTGCCCAAGGCCGCACAGCTGGGTAATTATTAAGTGTCTGGGGTCGGATTTGAACTCAGGTACTCCTTACTCCAGGGCCAGTGCTCTATCCACTGAGCCACCTAGCCGCCCCCAGATTAGGCATACAGAAACAAAAAGTGACACAGGGTTTAACAAATTCAAAGATTCCCTTCTGGGGCAAAGATTTGTCTCTTCAGCAAAAAACTACTGGGAAAACTAGAAAGCAGCCTGGCAGAAGAGTTTTAGGACAAGATCTTATATCATATGTTACATGAAGTTCCCAAATCAATCCATGACTTATAAATAAATAGTCATGTTATAAAATATTAGGAGCAAGGAAGAAGATAAATTTTGTAACTGGATATTAAATGTCTTCTTGACCAGAGAGGGAGTATTAAACGAGGTAAAATGGACAATTTTATTTTTATCTATACATATACTCTTTGACTCTGTGCTACTACTGGTAGACATAATCTTGAGAAGAGCTTAAAGAAAGAAAGGACCCTTACATAGAAAAATATTTGTGGCATTACATTTTGTCTCACAAAGAATTGAAAAGCAATAGGGTGAAAATCAGCAGGGAAACATATAAAAAGTTTAATCAATGAATGAATGCAATGTAATACGATTGCACATTAAGAGATGAATGTCAGATAAACCTGGGAAGATTTGTATGAACTGATGAACATTGAATTGAGCAGGACCAGGAGAATAATTAATACAATGATTACAACATTATAAAGAAAAGCAACTTTGAAAAAACTTGAGAATTCTGGTTGATAACAAATTCTGACCAATCAATTCCTAAGAACTTAAAATGAAGACTTTTTCCCCATTTCGTAACAGAAAAGTGATAGAAGTGTAGAATATATTGTTGAACATGTGCAAATGTGTTTGTTTGATAGCCCTTTTGTTATATGACTAATGTGCAAATATGTTTATTTGATGGCCTTTTTGTTAAAAGGGATGAGGGGTTTTTTAAAAATTTTTTTTGTAGGAAGGAATTGTTAGGAAGCTAGTGATAGTGATGCCAACAAAAAGGAAGAAAAAGAAAAGAGTCACTTAAGTTTTTAAAGATGGCATATATTAGAACAAAGGAAGATTCAGAGGGAAAAAAAGCAGGGCCATTTTGAAAGTACTATACTGAGCTGAGTGTGTTATATGTAGACTTTAAAAAAGGAAGCAAGTTTGACCTTGTGAATAGTCATAGTTTTTTCTAGTACTGTTTCTAAAAGAAAAGAAGACTTGTTTGGAATCTATAAGACATAGACTGAAGTCCCAGGACTACTGTCTAACTTCCAGGCTAGAAGCTGAACTAACTACCAGTTCCTTCTTGACTGATAATGAGTAGACCACTTAACCGCTCTGACCTTTCATTGTAAAATCAGCTGCTTATCCTTTCTGTATCACAAGATTACTATGAGAAAAATTCATTTAATAATATAAACTGCTATAGCATGTATGCAGTTGCTTTTATTAGAATATTCAGCCCCTATTAACCATAGAGATTTTCTAACATTTTTTATATTATTAATTAGGATTTTTTCTTCTTTTGGGGAGTTCCTTGTGAGTTGGAAGTTTTCCTGTTAGTGCTATCGATTCTTCTTTGTGTTCCATCATCTTTTTTAGCTATACTTGAACCTCTCCAATATAGACATGAACATCTTTTTAAGAAAGGTTATTTTATAATAGTGGTTCACAGTATGTGCTATGGTTATTGAGGATTAGTAAACTTCTAGACCAAACAGTGCCAGTTATGGTACTTCCAATGAAATCCTCTTTGGTATCAGTATAATAATAGATTATTACTTGAACTCTTATCTTTAGGAGCCTCCAGAGGATGATGCTAATATCATTGAGAAGATTCTGGCATCCAAGATGGTGCAGAAGGAGGTCAGTGATTTATGATTTTCATCTTACTTAGTCACCTGGAAATATGCACAAATTTGGGGGGAGTGGGTAATGGGGAAGGAGCAGAGAGGAGAAATTGAGGGTAAGGGTGAGAATTATATTTGAATATTTTTTGAGAATTCTCATCCATTTGTCCTTCATAATAAATTTTGGGTCATTTTAACTTAATTAAGAACAAAATGATTTTTTCCTTTGTCTTTGCATCTAGAGATGGCTATTCCATAATTACTACTTTCATTAGAATTCAGGTGAGGGGTAAGTGGATAGTATATCAGAGAAATCTTTTAGATTAGGTTTGATAAGTTTGAAATAAAATATTCCAGTATTAGCAGACAGCATCTCGGCAAGAAAATTTTAGAGATAGAAGAATATTGGGCATGATGAATTAAATGGGAACTTAATTTTCATCCTTAATATTTAAGGAAGTTTCATTTCTTAAAGTCTATGTGATTATTTGACTGTCATAGGAAAAATTATAAATTGAAGCATATTTTGCCTGATGTTGTCAGGCAAAGCACTATCTCTTATGTCTGGGATATTAGTTCATAGGAATAATGGGAAGTCAGCCTTACAATGTTACAGTCAGGGTTTTTTCAAGTAGATTGGGGTTAAGGGTTATTGTTGAATCTGTTGCAAAATAACATTGGCTATTCCATTGTTATTTGGGGTGTGACTCTGCAAGTATTCCCTTTTACTCTAGTTTTATCCTAAACATTTGTGCAGACTGTGTGATTGAAGGAATAAAATGAATCTAGTCCTAGCTAGAATCTTACAAGACTAGAAATATGGAGCCTTAATCCATGTGTTTTTTAGTTATGTTTCTCATCCATGAAACTTGGATTTCAGTTGTCAACAGGAATCAAAAGAACTATGAAAGTGAAAGTTTTCTTAAGTGATCTTTGCTAAAAATTTATATATCTCATTTAGTAAATGAGTTATTCATGTAGAGTAGCACCTGCCACAGGGACAGAATTGACAATCTACTTCTTGTTCACAGGTTCACCCTGGGGAACTTCCTTTTGACATGGAACTATTCTACGTCAAGTACAGGAACTTGTATGTATTAACTTGTTTAGAGCTTTTAATTTCTTCCATTGTATTTCTTTCACATAAAAAAAAAGATGAATTTTAGGGGCAGCTAGGTAGCACAGTGAATAGAACTCCGGTCCTGGGATCAGGAGAACCTGAGTCCAAATCTGGACTCAGATAATTAATAATTACCTAGCTGTGTGGCCTTGGGCAAGATGGTTAACCCATTGCCTTACAAAAAAAACCCAAACAAAAAGATGCATTTTAACAAAATGTCAACATCTTTAACATATTTTTAGAATGACCCTTAGAATTTTATCTTGAATTTGACTGAAGTCCATTCTTCTCTTCTTTTTCTTCCTCTTCATTTTCTTCTGCTTCTCTTTTGCTCTCAGTGAAGGACATTAAAGTCTATATATACCATTACCCTGTTAGTGTCTGTCCTTATGTGGACATAACTACTTATAACTTGTTCCTGGCTTTTCTTCTAAAGAGCAAACCCCTTCAAGGGCACATGGGGAAAAAATGGTCATAAAATAGTATAATTGGCACAATTGCAATACTGAATCTTGACATTAGAAACTAAACTCTGATCTTAGACAGTACCAATCATCTGCTTTTATGTTTAATAGTTTGATTTTTAAACAATTAAACAACACATTTGTATAGCTGTTCCTTGATTAATGTTCTTGTATCATTGGGCAGTTCCTACTTGCACTGTAAATGGGCAACTCTAGAAGAGCTGGAAAAAGACCCTCGGATCTCTCAGAAGATAAAGCGCTTCAGAAATAAGCAAGCACAAATGAAGCACATCTTTACTGAGGTAAAATTCCATTTAATAATTAATATGTCCTCAGTTCTTTGAGTTTTGAAAGTCTGAGTATTAAGTGAAGTTGAGGCTCTCTGTAAATGTACTGTTTCTAAGTCTTGAATCATTGGATTGCTTAGAATAGCTAAATCATTCATAGTTGATTTTCTTACTGTATTGTTGTTTACTCTGTGCTCCTATTTCTACTCATTTTATTTTCATCAGTTCATGTAAGCCTCTCCAGTTTTTTCTGAAAGCATCCAGCTCATCATTTCTTTTTTTAATTGATATATTTTATTTTATTTTTCCATTTACATATTATAGAATTTTTCAACTTCATACACTTGCATATTTGTAAGTTGCACATTTTTCTTTTTCTTTTTTTTTTGCAAGCAGTGGGGTAAAGTGACTTTTCCAAGGTCACCTAGCTAAGTAATTAAGTGTCTGAGGTCTGATTTGAACTCAGGTCCTCTTGACTCCAGGGCTGGTGCTCTATCCACTGTGCCACCTAGCTGCCCCAAGTTGCACATTTTCTACAACTCCCTTCCCACCCACCCATCCCCCCATCCTCAGCAGCAAGTAGTCTGGTAAAAATTGTACATGTACATTTATACATATTTACATATTAGGAGGTCCCCAAAAAAAACCAAAAACTCAATGTGTTTACATATTAGTCATTTTGTATATGTAGCTCATCTTTTCTTATATCACAGTAATATTCCATCATAGTATACAACAAATTGTATAGCCGTTTCCCCAATTGGTGAGCATCCTCTCAATTTCCAATTCATTGCCACTATGGGCATAATTCCATATTACTCTACATATTGGTTTACAACTTCACCAACAGTGCATTAGTGTCTCAGTTTTCCTACATCCCTTCCAACATTTATTATTCTCCTTTTCTGTCCTATTATACAAACTAATGGGTGTGAGATAATTCTGGGGACCTGTAAGTTTTTAGTTTTCCAAGGTGGTATGGTTTAAGGAGAGCATTTAACTCCTCTCCTGGCCTGTGTTCTGGTCTGTGAGTGACCACAAGCACTGTTCGCCTCTAACCACAAGCTCTGAGGTGGTTGGTGCTCCTTGTCCTGAAACTATCAACTGAATCTGAGTAAGGGCAAAGCAATAGAGTCCTTCCCCTGTCTCCTTCAAAGTGACTCTCTTACTTGATGTGGGCTGAGAGCTTCAGAAGCAGCCATTTATCTGCTAAATCATTCCCTCTCTAGGCCTCCTCCTAGTTTGCTAGGCAGGATCAGGTGTGCACTGGTGAGATCTATATACTACCTAACATCCTGAGCAACAATTTCAACATGGCTTTAATTACAGTTATCAGTCATTGGATGTAGTAGGTAATAGAAAAATGCTACCGGCTGTATTGTGCTAGACCCTGGTGATAACATACAGTCTGCCCTAAAGGACCTTAGAGTAGGATATAATGATACAGCAGAGTAGGATGAGGTTGAGACCCTGGCACAGTGGACCTTTCCTGCCAAACTTTTAAGTTGTCTTGGGCTGGAAAGTTGTTTCACCCTACCTTTTTGTGGATTCTGCCTCTCCAGAATTTATTTTAGGTGTTATTTAAAGGTCTTTGAAGAGGTTTGGGGGGAGAACTCAGGTAAGCATCTGTCTTCTCTCCACATTTGGTTCCACCCACTCAACAGAATATTTCTTAGGAGTTTAACAGCATTCAGTTTGATAACTAAAACAAGAACAATTAGTATGCTCTTTCATTTAAAAAGTCACATTATTCTTAAATGAAATATGAAATGTCTTGCTTTCAGATTAGAGAATATTTTCATGTAAATGTTTCAACTCATTTTTTGATTTTTAAAATTTCAAAAAACCAAAATATTCAGCTTTGATGAGTTTTGGTAAAATGTGGGGAAAATCTTTTTTGATGATGAAGAGTGAAGTGAGCAGAATCAGAAAAATATATGTAGTATCTACAACATTGTAAAGAGAAACAAAATTGAAAGACTTTAAGATCTCAGTTGAATGCAGTGAATAGTCATGACTGCAGAGGACTGATGATATCTGCTATTATAGCTTAACTGAGAGACATAGTTGAGACATACATTTTTAGACTTGTCCAATTTGTGGATTTGTATGTTTGACTGTTTATTTTGGACAGGGTTTATTTTGCTTTGTTTTGTTTGGGGAAATGGAAGTTGATAAGGAGAGATCAGTAATGCCAACGATAGTGTCAGAACAGATGGGTAATTGTAGCATTTTTTTAAAAAAGTGAAAAGGAAGTTAAGGAAACTCAAATGAGTGCATCAACTTTGAAACTAATATATGAGATTTATTGTATAATTTTTAAAAGAAATATCAGCCATTTGCAGTGGAGTTGTGGAATTTCACATGCAGACTTCTTTCAGTTCTTTGTATATAACCATGCCTATGTTTGTCAATGTAGACTGTTAATAATAATAATAATAATAATAATAATAATAATAATTTTTTTTTAAATGTTCCTTGTTTGAGTAGTGATCTAACTACTGAAAATCTTTAGCTAAAAAGTTGGATGTTCAGCTGACCACCACCCCTGTGAGACCCCAGCAAAGTCATTTTTTAACTCTTCAGTATCTCAAATGGCTTCTAAGGTCCCTTCCACTTCTGAACCTATACCTATCAGGGATTCTGTAGGGGGATTCATAAGGGATTAAGAGAAAATATGAGGACCTCTTTTTGGATCCTATATAAAGTAACTTAAGCAAAATTATCCATTGCTTTCTTAAAGCTTTTTAATAGTAAAGCTACCAGGTCCTGAATTGTGATGTGTAAAAATCTTGAGAGGAGAGAACAGATGTTT
The DNA here is from genome assembly GCF_037893015.1 of Macrotis lagotis. Classification (NCBI taxonomy): domain Eukaryota; kingdom Metazoa; phylum Chordata; class Mammalia; order Peramelemorphia; family Peramelidae; genus Macrotis; species Macrotis lagotis. The sequence goes on along the minus strand of NC_133658.1, from coordinate 352,261,147 downwards.
GTTAGCTAACTTTTAAAGAAATACCCATCTCTATGCAAGTGAAGTTTTCTAGTTTAATGGCATTTTAAAGGTTTAAGGGAATTTAAGGAGGTTTAAAGGAATTGGAGAGCCCTTTTTGAACTGCTTTTCTCTGTTTGCATTAGCCTGATGAAGATTTGTTCAATCCAGACTATGTGGAAGTTGATCGTATCTTAGAAGTAGCCCACACCAAGGACTCCGATACAGGGGAAGTAAGTGCTTCTGCAACCTGCAGGCTCTTTCTTTCCTGCTGTGTGTTTGGGTGGTACTTTTTCCATCAAGGTTAATTTTGTAACCCTTCTTTGAATTCCACACATCTGTTATCTAATTGCAGTGATTTTCAAAAACCTGGCCAAGGTAGGACCAGTCCTAGTCCCTGTGTTCTTGTGGTAAGTGACTCGGATTTCTCTTCTCTCCTCTTTGCTCCCAATCAGGAGGTGACTCATTATTTAGTGAAGTGGTGTTCCCTGCCATATGAAGAAAGCACCTGGGAATTGGAAGAAGATGTTGATCCAGCTAAAGTGAAAGAATTTGAGTCTCTTCAAATTCTTCCTGAAATTAAACATGTGGTAATATACCTGTTTTTCACTTAAGTCCTTTAAATAATTTATTTAATAGGCATGTGGACTTATTAATCATGAAACACAGAAAAGCAGTCATTTGTATCTGAATATGCAAGATGAATTTGGGTACCTGTGGATTTGAAAATGTTTAACTGGAGGGTTTGGTTTGGTTGTGGGTTGTTTTTTTTTTTTTCCTGCCCTGGCTTTAGACTACCAAACCACTGCTTGCCTGCATCTTCATCAAACCTGTTTGGTAAAAGTATAACTCCTTCCTACTTCTTTGAAGCTGTCTTCTTTAATTCCCTCATTAAATAGGGAATTAATTCATTCCTTTTCCTAATTTAGAAACAACTCTTAACTGAAATTTTCAAATTTCTTTTCAGGAGCTATATTACAAATAAAGGTACAAGCATCCACCTAGAGTTCTCTAGCAATATTTTTTTAACTCTCACCTAAAAAGTCTTTCAGATGTGGGATCCTGTGTAAAAAAAATTTTTTTTCACTTGAGTTTTTAAATGTCTCAGAGATGTTAAGTAACTTTATAGTCAGTTCACTTTTAAGGATCTTATTCTTACTAAAATCAGTCCATTTACAAAGGAAGCACTGAGTTAATTCCTTTGCCTAGCAGCTTCAAGAATATAAAGAAGAGTGTATAGGAAAATATTTCTGGAAAGAATTGGTCATTCTTCCCCAGCTATAGACAGTGAATTTTTGTTGGGGGTTGAAATGTTCATATTCATGTGAGAGTTTTTATTTTTAGGGAGATAGTAAACTAGAGTTTAGGGTATTCCTATGCCAGAAGAAGTTATTCTTCTTGAGCCCCCTTCCTAGATTTAATTTTCTACTGCTCTTCCTCAAACCAGATACTGCTTTTTCCTGTCCCCACCCTATTATGATCATAAATTTCAAGGGTTAGTCTGATGATTGGGAGTCAAGCATCAGATCTATTACTCGGTCAGTAATCCCAACCAGAGCTGGCATTATCATAGTCTCACATCTCTATACAGGCCAATTTCAGCTTTTCTTTTCCACATTTTCACCACCTTTTAGCTAGCTTTCTTTCATATCATTACTGCGTTCCCCAACAAGTTTGTTTTATGCTTCTACAAGTCATTACATTAGATGGGACCTGCCTTTTGGAGCTGAAAATAAAATCAGGTAAAGCAGGAAGGTTTTGTTTTAAGTTGCCATTCTTAAAAAGACAATGCTTATCTCAAAGAAACTTTTTTGAAAGAAAATTAATGGGATAAAATAGTACAGATAAAAAAGTCTTCTGGTGAAAATTGGTTTAGGAGATGGAGGAAAGGACAGAAGATTGGACTGACTGACTTTTCCTTTCAATGAGGGAGGAAAACACGTGATTTCAGTAATGATCCGGGATAGGGAGAAAATGTCTCCTGGTAGTCTGGATCCACACTTTTCCACTCCATCCCCTATCACCTTTTGTATTTTTCCTATGCTCCAAATGTCCTGTTCTGCCTCTTTATTCCTTGAAACCAAATCCAAATGCACATATGCATGCTTATATACATCTTGGTAATGACTTTTCCTTCCCTGTCCAGACCCCCTTAGCCATGTATTTTGTTTGCCTCTCTCTCTGAGTCTTACATAACACTTTGCTGGGTAAGTCTCACCCCCTGCTGTGCCCCATGAAAATAGACGATCTTATTTGAATTTTATCATCTCCCTCATCTTAGCAATATGTTCTGTGAACAGTATTCTTAATCAATATTTACCAAATAAGCTCTTTATATCAAAAATCAAATTCAAAATGATATCAATGTCAAATCAAAATCAAATATAATTGGTTAGTTTCTAGTAAGATAATGTATCCTGTAGTTTGCTGGTTGTGATTCTACTGCATTCTTCAGTAAGAGATCTTGGGACTTTTGTGTTGTAAACCTAAAAACAAAATATCAGTGATCTTTTCAAAAGATGTCAGATAACAAATTCTAAAGGAAAAGACTGTGTGCTAAAGCTATCAGGACCCAAGAGTAACCCCTTGGATTGGTTTCCTTAAAGCCAGTCTGCCTCCATCATTCATCTGCTACACTGACGATCAGGTCGTTCTACTGCTCAAGAAGTTTTGGTGGCTCTCCTATTTTTCCTAGAATAAAATGCAAACTCTTTTCATTAAGATTTTAAATCTTTCCCATTTTAGCAGTCCAACTGACTTTTCCATGTTGATTTCACATTGTTCCCTTTAAGTGCTTTATATTCTAGTCAAATTGGCCATATGTGGCATTCTAACTGCTGCCTCATTGCCTGTTCTGTTTCCCAGCCCAGAATACTTTTCCTCCTCACTTCTTTTGGTGACTTTTTGGAATCCCTAGATTCCTTTGACTCACAAGGCTTTTTCTCATCATCCGAGTTTTAATGCTTGCTGCTTCATCTTATTCTATGTTTTCCCAACTGGCTTTGTACTCAGTTTTGCATTTGCTTCTCTGTATATTTCTTGTTCGCCTGAGTAAAAGGTAAACTTCCTGAGAGCAGGGATTGTATTTTTTTTTCAGTGCTTGCCAGTTTGATTTGTAGTATCTTAAAGAGGAAGAGTCATTATATGTGTTAGAATCTTATCTTTGCTAGGATAGGAATGGAAAAGTTACTGTGAACAGAGCAGAAGAATTTACTGTTCTCTCCTTGAAGATAGATTATTTGTGGAATGCATTGTTTTCTCATGAAATCCAAATAACCAGAATTGTGACTTTTGTTAGATTCTGTTAGAAAGTGCCTTGCCAAACTCTGTATTCTATTGTAGTAAAGTTAATCATGTTCCCTGAGGAAATATTGATGATTATTGCGCTTTGTTATAGTATGGAAGCTGTTAATTGAAATGTTGTGTTTGTTTCTTTAGATCAGTTTTTATACTGAGTGATTTAATTCTGTATCAGATATTTTTAGTTAAAAAGAATTTTTTAAGTGTCCAAACTAAAAGCACCAAAAGCGTACATGATTATTTTGAAGTCCATAGTTCAGAAAAGTCATGGTCACCACAAATTTACTTAAACTTTTAAGAGTAACTATGACTTTAAGAAACTTTTAAGGTTCATTGTGAATTTCTGTGGCAAAGACTAACCCTCAAATGAAGTACATTTTACCATTACCAAATTTTCTAGCTGTTTCTACCTACATAGTTCAAATTCCATCTTGTCTGGATTGAATAAAAGTTAGATTTTTATCAATGATGTAAGCCATGTCCACCAATTAGTTTTAAGTTTATTTTCTACATGATATCTCATTTATTCCTCGCAGCAGACTTGTGAGAATGGGTACTGTTATCTCTGTCTTGTCAGTTAAGAAACTGAAGCTTAAAAAGGTCAAATGACTAGGCTAGGATCGTAATCTTCTCTATGGTCCTTTGAAAAATAGTCTTAATTGTTGCAAAATAGTTTTATCTGTTGGAGGGCACTAAGCAAGTAGGCTTATTCCCTTCTGATTTTCATGTCAAAGTTTGTCCCTAAGTATAAGCATTTAATTATTATTCCTTCAGAAAATAATTTCCTGCTCAACTCAATACTATTTTTCTACTTTAAATATTTCCCTTTAAAAGTTAAGAGATTCTGTATATCAAAAAAAAAATTGATGTCCTTTTCCCCAAAATATGGGGGCAATATATAAATAATGCAGCATATCTGCTTTGCCCATGATGAATTTGTTTATTTTATTGTCATTAACTTTTTTTTTTGCAAGGCAATGGGATTAAGTGACTTGCCCAAGGTCACACAGCTAGGTAATTATTAAGTCTCTGAGGCCGACTTTGAACTCAGGTCCTCCTGACTCCAGGGCCCCTGAGCCACCTAGCTGCCCCTTGTGATTAACTTTTAAGGAGGACATGGTCTGGTTTGTTTTATAAATTGTTACTTATTTCCAGAATCTCATAGAGTACCAATAAAGTCCATTTGGAACAGTGTTTCTTAATCTTTTATTTGTATCATGGACCCTCTCTCCATAGGTACTCTTCAGGTAGTCTGAAGAATCCTATGAAACCTTTCTTAGAATAATGTTTTTATGTGCATAAAATATATTACATGGGATTACAAAGGAAATAAATTCTATTGACATAATAAAAACATTTTTTAAAAACAAGTTACTTCATGTTCTCTGGGTTAATAACCTCCAATTAAGAAGAAAGGGCAAATTATTTCAGTGCAAATCAAATAATATGGAAAATATGGAAAACTCAGGGCAATAAAAGATATATCATATAAGGAGTTTTATATCCTATATGTACCATTAAACAAGCATCTTGGGGCTACCCGACACATTAAAGGTTTCGATTTGGACATACTTTACTTTGATTACTACAGTCATTATAAGTTAATGAACCCTCCTTTTTATACATCTGCCTCCTCAGAAGTATTTGAAATATAGATTATAAATGAAATTTTCACCCTACCCCTTTGTATTCTTTTATTTTGCCTGCTCTTAAAATTCAGAGCAGGGTAAAAGTTAACATTTCCCAGTTTCTTAGAATGTTTATTGTATGACCTACTCTCTAGATCACAACCCAGTCATTTCCTTTTGGATACATCCTAGTTTTTCTAGTTTTTTAAAATATAACCAAGAATTGAGCATAATAGTTTCTTTGTAGTCTGAACTATACAAAGCACAGTGGGACTGTTATTTAAATAGCATATATCAAATGCTTTGTGAAAAGCAAGGTAGTATACAAATATATATTATTACTGTCAATGTTCTTACTTTCTTTAATATTTCTGGTAAATCATCTTGATATGATATGTTAGCCTTTGATTACTTTGGATCACACTGAACTTGTAGTCTAGCAAAAAACTCAGATGTTTTTCATGGTCACTGCTCTTGGGCTAGGGGAGTTGCTCTCATGTTAAGGATTCACAAGCATAAAATAGAAGTTTGTCCTAGATATCCTGGAAAACCTCTTCCAACTTTAAGATTCTGAGTTCCCTTGTAGTAATTTGCAGAAATGCATTAACTGTTGCAATTCAGAGTTGCCTCACCTTGTATGAGGAACCCTTAATGGAAACAACATACAAAAATCTTCAGTTTTTGAAAAATGCTCTACTTAAAGTCAGATGTTTTCCTACATGACTTTTCATTCAAACTCAGGGGTATACAAATGTGTTTTTGAAATGTGACTTGGGAATTGCTAGAGAATAAACCTTAATTGACATCTGTTTGGGATCATCAAATGTAAATGATATGTTATAAAAATACTTACGTTAGCATTACCTTCTCAGGTTTGCTTTGGATTTTTTTTTTTTTTTTTGATCAGCACCTAGTTCTCCAGGATCAAGAAGACTGTGATTATTGCATGCTACCTGTGTTGAATTGTATTTGGAGTTGTGTAAACTTTGAGCAAATAATTTTACCTCTTTTAAATCTTGGTTTTCTCCTCTTTGAAAATAAGGAAGTGGAGCTGCACTTCTAAGACATTTCTAAAACTGTTCCACCTCTAAAATTCTGACATTTAGTGGGTACTTTAGTAAATATTTGTCGAATTATTCAAGATAATATCTACCTTGCTATGAATTTTACTCTGTAGACCCAGTAATGTTCTCTAGATCTGTGTAAAATGAATAATCCTCTTCTTTATGACAGCCTTTCAAATATTGGAAGACAGAAATCTTCTAATTTCAAATATAATCATTCTAAGACTTCCTCATCTTGCAGAATTGATTTTTTAAAAACTAAAAGTAAGACTTTATAATAATCCATACTACATTTCTTTTTAGAAGATTAAGCCCAACATTTTAGACTGCTGAAACCATTTTACATCTTGATTCATTGATCTGTTATATTGGATATAGCTTTCATATTTGAGTTATCCACAAGATTGACAGACAATACCTATTTAATGTCTTCATCTAATTTTTTGACAGAATAAGCCAAGTCCATGACCATGTGGCATCACTATCTAGTCTAGTCACATTCCTCCATTTTGCCATTGGTGTGGTGTTCAATAACTTTGATTGTGTTTGTTAGACTAGCTGTAAATCCACCTACTTTTACTCTTGTCTAGTTTCTGTTTCACCATTTTATCCATAAAATATCATAGGAGTTTTGTTGAATGCTTTGCTGACATTCTGTGATATTCTTTGTCTATGGTATTCTCTCTTATGTACCAGTCTCAGTTAACTGTGCCATAAAAAGGAAATAAGGTCAGTCTTTCCTTTAAAGAATATCAGATAATCCTCTCATTACTTACTCTACAATTCCCTGTATACTTTGCACTCACTTCCTTGTTGAGTCTTTCTAAATGGTGTTATTCCTTTTGTAATTGAAGGAATTTTTGTTGAAGGAGATGATGCTCCCATTAAGTAAAACATTGTTTTTATTGCACCTCATTCCATTAGACCCTCTGCAAAATGCTCATTATCTCTTAAGATTCAGCACTTCAGACTATCTTGAATTAATTCTATTGGGAAGCTATTTCTGGGGTGTGTAATGTGTACTTATATTAGCTTAAAATAGGAAAAGGATTCTATTTGGATATAATTTGGAAAACTCATTACACTCCTCTATTGTTGGAGCAACTCAGCATATATATATAATATATATATAATATTTTTCCCAAAGCTTCTGAGCTGATGCACAAAAAAAGGAAATCTCCAAGTAGGCAGAATAGGTTGCAAAAATAAAAGCAAATAAAAAAGTCAATGTTAACCCCTTGAAAAAAATTAAAATTAGAAAAGTACTAAGTTAATTTCAAAGGTTTTTTTTACGTAAAGAAAGACAGCATTGTATAATAGATAGAGTGGGTTCTACCTTTTATACCTCTTGTCTTTGTGACCCAGTACAGGTCATTACAAATTGCAGAGAATGTCCCAATGTGCCTCCCCTCCTACACACACACACACACCCTGCATATACACAAACACACACTCCAAATGTAGTACAGTATATTCAGGGTTAAAATAATCTCAACATTGTTTTAAAGTCAGGGAAGCAACCATGGCCCAGTACCCTTTTTAACTGATTTGAAAACTCTATAGGAATGTTGAGATTTGCTTTTCTCTCAATCTTTTCTTGTATCTGTACTCATATGTGTGAAACTCCCATAAAACCTTGTCTTTCCATGCATTTTGCTCTCTGCTTTGTTTATTAGGAGCGTCCAGCTTCAGATTCGTGGCAGAAACTTGAGAAGTCTCGGGAATACAAGAACAATAACCAACTACGAGAGTACCAGCTTGAGGGGATGAACTGGCTCCTTTTTAACTGGTATAATAGGTGAGGAGCCAGAGTACGTGTGCCATCTCCCTGAGCTGTACCTTTTCAAAATATATGTAATCACAGGAATGACTGACCTAAGATCTTTAGACTGACTGGCTTGGAATTGAAAATATTAGATGGAAATGAGTAGCAAGAACTTTTCTACTTGAGCATTTATCATACTGGGTTTTGCCTATAGTAAGTATTTTGTTAAATGGTTGTTGATTGAATTAAAGAAGAAAACCAACAAAGAATAATTTTTAGGATAACAATTCTACTCTTCATGGTCTGTATTCAAATTTATTTTTGTTATCATATGGCATTTCTATGACATGACAATTCTTTTACAAACCATTGCCTTTATTCTTTTAATTTTCAAAATTGCTTAGAACTGAAGGTCATTTTCAAAAAAATTGAAGATAGAGAATGATCTGGGAATCTTTCAAGCTGATTACCTCTTAGATCTTTCTTCAGAAGGAGAATGACACTAAAGGATCTACTAGGCTTGTCACTTTGGATTAAAGTAGCTTCTCCTGAGTGCATTTCTGTATTACCTGTAAATTCCCTCACAGGGAAGTGTCAGGATCAAATGAAGTAATGGATGTAAAAGTGCTTTGTAAACTGTGAAACCCAATATAGTTTTCTCAGCTAAATGTGCTATTATAAATTTATGGAAGGGGACTGAGGTCCAAGTAGAAAAGATTCTTCTGGGACTGACAATCTATAAAAAGCCATTTCTAGAATAGTAGGATAAGCTCCTCAGACTTCTAGATTAGAAAATGAAATCTTCAATAGCTACTTCTTCCAAGAGATTTTCATTTCTTCTTAAGGAAGAATATATCTTAAAGGAATAAATACTATAACAATGTTGTTCTATAAATTTCTCTTTGTAAGTGGAGTCAGAAATTTTGCCCATTGTTGCTTCTTAACTTTCTCTCTCTGTTGTTGTATTGGTAATAAAACATATTTTGTTTCCTTCAGAAAAAACTGTATTTTGGCTGATGAGATGGGCCTAGGGAAAACCATTCAGTCCATCACATTTCTCTCAGAAATATTCCTGATGGGAATACATGGTCCCTTCCTCATCATTGCTCCACTGTCCACCATTACTAACTGGGAGCGAGAATTCCGGACATGGACAGAGATGAATGCCATTGTGTATCATGGCAGCCAGATTAGCAGGCAGATGATCCAGCAGTATGAAATGCTCTACAGGGATGCCCAGGTAAAATTAGCATAAATTTCAAAGTTAAAGCAGAAGAGTAGAGTTTTTCCTTCAAATGTTTAACCACCTAGCATCTTGAAGTTTGGTTTTTCTGTGTTTTAAGTCACTGACCTTTTAGAAAGCATTATTTTCATCTTTCTGATAATTGTTAATAATGATATTCAAGGCCCTCAGTCATTTTCTCCATTCCCCATAATATTTCAAAGGCCGAGGAAACTTGACTGCTAGGTTCACTTTTGAAACTACTTTTAAATTATCATATTTTTAAAAACTTGAGTAGTCATGTATGCTGTGTAGGCTACAAGCAAAACGTCATTTTTATGCAAGCATTGAAATATCAGAAAGGGAACTGGAAACCTTTTTTAATAATCAAGAGGAAGTTCAGTCTTTATCACATAAAAACAATGTGAAAAAGTTTTTGGGCCACAGCAACTCATTGAACCCCTGATATCTATCAAGGCATTGAAGGAGTGGCAGCAAAATAATGAATCTTTGAACTATTTATTATATCAGGTGAGGGTACAATGCTGCTTTGTTTGTATTAGGTTCTTTTGTAGACATACGTACAACAGTACATTTTAACCTTTGATCATCTTATTAGTAATGTTCATCTTGATCCTTCCAGTATTTATATAAGAATTTACTTTGTCCCAAAGTTTAATGCTCATTGATAGGGTTCTACAGCTGTTTTTTATTTATATTATTATCAGGGCAACCCCCTCTCTGGAATCTTCAAATTCCATGTTGTTATCACAACATTTGAGATGATCTTGGCTGACTGCCCAGAGCTGAAGAAGATTCATTGGAGTTGTGTGATAATTGATGAGGCACACAGACTGAAGAACAGAAACTGCAAACTTCTGGAGGGGTTGAAGCTCATGGCTTTGGTGAGTTTGCAAGCATAAACCTGAGGACAGTCACTGATGACTCAAGGTCTCTGGTCCAATGAGCCTGGAAGCCATAAAGAAATTGTGACAAGGGTTTTTTTTAAATTTTTTTTGATAGGAATGAAGCCAGGAATGCTACTTTTTTTTTGTCTTTGTTCTTTGAGGCAGTGACTTTATTCAGAGTCACACAGCTAGTAAGTATCAAGCATATGAGGCAAGATTTGAACTCAGATCCTCTTGACTCTAGGGCCAGTGCTTTAACCACTATGCCACTGAGTTGCGCCCCCCCCATACTACTTTTGACTCCAGTTTGGTTTTATACTTTTACACTCAGAAAATTTGCCACTTGTGCAGAGACAATTTAATATGCAGTAGAAATACAAATGAACCTGGAATCAGAAAACTTGAACTTAAGTCATGATTCTACCACCTAATTCTTATGATCTTGACCCTTGATTCTTCTAAGAATTGGAGATTATAGTATTTCATCTCCTACTTCATTGGATATTTGTTCTAAAGCATTTTGGATATTTTAGAGTACCCCAGACAAATACCAGTTATTGTATTTTTGTCACCATTATTATTAATCACACCCTATTTTTTTTTAGAAAAAAAACAGGACAGCATTACATTGGCACCATAAATTAGTGCTTAGATGCTGAACTGTTCATCATCATATATTTTAATTTACATAGGAACATAAAGTACTACTGACTGGGACTCCCTTGCAGAACTCTGTGGAAGAACTCTTTAGCTTACTGAATTTTTTGGAACCATCACAATTTCCTTCAGAGACTGCTTTTCTGGAGGAGTTTGGAGATTTGAAGACAGAGGAACAGGTAAGTAAGAGCCTGGAGAAAATAAGAAGACACAGTATTGACATTTGCAGGGTGCCTTTCATTCAAGGAGTCAGCAGAATTCTTAGAAAGAATGATAAACTACTTTCTACACAGTCTTACTGTGAAAAGTATTATTTTTATCTTTTCTAAGTAAGGAAACTAATTAACAATAACTGAAATGCCCCACAAAGTTGAAAACCGAATTATAAATAAATACTATTGATAGCATGGTAGTTTCTTGGTCTTCATCTCTATCACTTGAGGACTTCTAGATCTTGCTTATGACTGCTTTAATAGGAACAGAACACTCCCTTAATTACTGCTCCTGTCCTTAATACAAGTATGAAACATGCTTGGTCTATTATTCTTGAATGCAGCTAAAAAGTATTGCAGATGGTGAGGAATTCTGGTTGTACTGGTAGACACTTAATAGGTACAGAAAATAATTGATCTGCCTTTGTCCATTTATAATAAGTGCCATCAGTTTTAGGTCTTAGCACAATTGTTGCCTGGACTGGGATTTTTAATTGCAGTACCCTTGTATTCTCAAATAATATGTCTGAGTTACTACTTCTGGTTAAATTACTATAACAAAGCAGTACGTTTTCTCTATTTCCTACTTCATTATGAGGTTATGGTCTAACTTTAGATCTTAAAATTGACACCCAGCTCTTAACACCCTCTCAGAATCTTAAGTACATGAGAGCCTTCATTGACCAAGACAAAGTACCTAATATGCCATCAAATAGTTCTGTTAGTTCATGGCATCAGGAATCACACTTAATATGAAATAAAACATCTTGCTTCAACCTCCTTGAAAATATGGAATATTTTGACTTCATCTTTTTTATCCCCTAGTACAGAGGTAAGGAACCTTTTTTTATGCCAAGGGCCATTTTTGTGTATTTATAATATCATTTGTGGGCCATGAAAAATCCTCAACTTAAAAATTTATATTTGGTCAAACATTTAATTAATTCACTCCTAAAAAGCTCCTAGTTTTATTGAATTTCGAGTCCCACCTGCAGTTGTCTTGGTAGCACCAGTCCAAATGATTTTGTGGGTCTTATATGGCCCATTGGACTGGACATACCTCACCCCTGCCCTAGTGCCTTACACTATGGTTTGTATGTCATAGTACTTAATTATTAATGTTTATTTAATTGATCGTAAGTTAGTGTATGTCTTTTATTCACAGAAAATGTAGTGATGAAATGCTTTTGTACTTTTTCTGTTCAATAAGCAAAGAAACTGTAGAGTTCTAATTTTAGTTTGTTCAAATGGTTAGAACACAGCAATTGATGCCAAGGTCCAGATCTGTGTTTAGCTTTAGTTTTTAACTAAACTAAACCAGTTTAGCTTTAGTCTTTTCTATAGTGGTACTTTATTCCTGACCCAACCCCTCTGGCTACTTCATGTTGTATCACAATGGAATTGCTTGAGAGGATGTAGATGGCTCAATATAGATCTCCTACTATACTAGAAAAATAATTCAAATGAAAAGTTAGCTATTTTTTTGTCATCTTTTAGCAGTCATCTTTTTAGAGTGTCTTTTCATAGTGAGTGGTAATTTTAGCGTAGTATTATGTGTTGTATTGCTTTGAACTCTTCACTTTGACCAGGGATGTGGGAAAGGGCTTAAGACAGTGTTCCTAATCTTGGGGCTCAGGGAATGAACTTTACTAGTTCTCTCCTGTCAATGTGTCTCTCTTTTCAGGATTCCATCTCTCACCTCCCTTTGTAGGTTGTCAGTTCTCTGAGGGGATGGGTGCCCCCTCCCCGTCTCTCTCTCTCTCTCCCTCTCTGTCTCTCTTAGTTCCTTCTATAGTTGATATACAATACATAGTTGTTCATTATTATACTGATTTAGTTCAGCAAATATGTATTAGTAATTGAAAAAATTTTATACTTACTTCATCTTGATGCTAGTTCAAAGAGGTAATCATCTCATTTTCCTGGGCAGGTAAAGAAGTTGCAGTCCATTTTGAAGCCCATGATGCTGCGGCGGCTAAAAGATGATGTGGAAAAGAACTTAGCTCCCAAACAAGAGACGATCATTGAAGTAGAGTTGACTAATATCCAGAAAAAGTATTATCGAGCCATTTTAGAGAAGAACTTTTCCTTCCTGACCAAGGGAGCAAATCAGCATAACATGCCCAATCTCATCAACACCATGATGGAGCTGAGAAAGTGCTGCAATCACCCCTATTTGATCAATGGTGAGCCAGGGGGGAGCAAGGTAGGGTTAAATCTTGCCACAGACCCCTGAGAGCAACAAGTTTGAATTAAGCAAATCATTAAAAGCTGATGAATGCATTGTTTGTATCCCATCTTAGGCCCTTTGACTGAGCATATGTGCATGTGGAGACAATTACTTAGCATTTTGACTGTCTTAATATATGGGGTATTTCTGTTTAATTCCCTTGGAATAATGGTTTCTGTCCTTACTTGATAGTCTCCATTTTCCTTTTACTTAACTAGACATGAATGGATTATCAGCACCAACCTTCAAGAATCAGAAACTGAGAGAGAATAAAATGAAAGAGGGCAGATGTTTATAAGACAGGAAACAAAATAGATTTAGGAGAGTTTGGGGTCAGAAACAACCAGATTGTGGATGGTGATTTTTGAAGTAGAATGGAAATGGGGGAAAAAGCAGCAGTGGCATATAGAGGTTTGGGGTCAGAGTGGTGGAATGTGTAAGTTGTGTATCTCCAGCATTGTTCTGCTATGGCTGGCTTTGGTTAGGACGTTGTGCCTTTGCTTTCAAGTATGCAAGATCAATGCATGATTTTACATTTCCTAAAAACCACAGAATATGGGACTGGAGTAGCTGAAAGAGGGAGAATTAACTTCATTGGAGATGGTGCTTCAGAGATCCAGTATGGTATACAGTGTGTCCACAGGTGGGTGTGTGTACATGTACACAAGTCAGTTTTTAGTCACAGCTGTCATTAGATGTGGGAAGTTGAACTGGGACATAGTGAAGTCTGGTATTAATGGGCAAGTCTTCATTAGATAGTGAGAAAGATATGAGGAAGTTCTAGGAAAGATGGCTATAGTAAAACAGTATTTGGTTGTATCTGGCATATTTAATCAAGATGTTTAGGCATATCAATAGAGAAATTACAAAATATGCATTTAGTGACAGTTTGAATAAGAAAACTACAATAGTTGTCTCTCAATCCTCTGTGTTAAGGGGGTAAGGGGAATAGAGGTATGTACAATGTAGAAGTCATTTTTTATTTGGCTTTGGAATGCATTCTCATGCTTTGCTTATGGATGTGTCTGTTCTTGGAATTCTTGACACTAAACTAAAGAAGCTACACTGAAAATCAAACTGTGGAGCTAGAAAGATATCTGACTTTCCTATCTACTTCTCCAACTAAGCCCCATTGTTATGATTATTTTTGTTATTACAGCAATAGAATTAAGTTTATATTGTGTCTTAGAGTTTACAAAGTGCTTTACATCCATTATCTTATTTGATCCTCTTACCCCTTTGCAGTTTGTAGTGCATCTGTTATCTTCATTTACAAATAAGGAAAACTGAGGTTCCAAGTAGTTGTGACTGGCTATGTGACCTTGCCCTAGGTGGCAAAGCCTTGATTTGAAACTAGATCTTCAGACTCCAGGTAACAATGCTTTTTTTACTGCACCAAGCTGCCTGGCTTTCATAGCAATGAAGTGTTCTATCACAAAGATTATTGAAAAAAGCAAAAGAGAAGATGATAAAATCCTAAAGATGTTAAAAGCATCTGTACAGATATATTAACAGTTGGTGAGGTTTGCCGATTGAGAATTTTCATTAAGTCCTGAGAACAAGTTAAAACAATATTTGTTTTGAACTGTAATTGGTTTAGACTTTCTGATAGTTAAAAAAAATGGTTATAATAGAATGTCTTGTTAGCTTTCTGTGAAGTATTTTTCAGTCTCACAGGAAAGCTTAGGATGTGGCATCTCAAAAACTCTTAGTAACTAATAAAGAGTCCATATGTAAGGAAAGGTGCTAGCCTGCAAGGCCAACCCTACTGCTACCCAGATTAAACCTGTTCATTTTACTTGGATACATGGCTTCAGGGAATTTGGGCTTTGATGCCTAGAAATTAACTTTTCAGATACTTCTTTATTTTTCCCTTTTGGATTTTGAGCTGTTCTTTTCCAAGAAAAAAACAATCTCTTTCATCCTGGTAATTTGTGCAAAGAATGGTTTTGTTCTGTTCCTTTTTAGGGGCAGAGGAGAAAATTCTGGAAGACTTCCGTAAAACACACAGTCCTGATTCTTTGGACTTTCAGCTTCAGGCCATGATTCAGGCTGCAGGCAAGCTGGTGCTAATTGATAAACTGCTCCCCAAACTCATTGCTGGTGGACATAAAGTGCTCATCTTCTCCCAGATGGTGCGATGCCTTGACATACTAGAAGATTATCTCATCCAGAGACGGTGAGTCGAATCCTGAAAGAGTTATGGGATAAGTATCATTCACTCCCTCTCTTTTGTATATTTGTTCACAGAAGTGCACAAAATATGATTTGGAGTGAAATTGGCTTAAAACTATTGACTAAATGAATAGAAGGTAAATGAAAAATTATCTATTAAGTACTCATTGTGCAAGCATTGTACTAGGCCTTGGGGTTATACACAGAAATGTTCTCAATGAGCTCATATCATAACAGGAAAGCATGTACCAGAAGTATCAATTGTAAGATACTTGGAAAGTCCAGTGGTCCTAAAGGTAGAAAGGTTTTAAAGTCAGGTGGTAATACATTTTCTTTTGTATCGTTTTCATTACTAAAAGAGCATGCATTTCTGATTTTGAACCATTTGACTTGAATATTGAGGACTTTCTTTCCCCAAGCATCAATAATTATAGCTACAGAGTACCCAGAAACTGCAACATCTTTAAAGACATTTGCCAGGTTAAGTCTCCACCAGAATTGCTCTTCTGACCAAACTGCAGTCAGTGAACTAAGGGACAGTACCTTTTCCTGGGGCTCGTGGGTACAGAGTTCTGTGCTATCTCCCCACAGGGGTTTGATCGACTACACATATTGTCTCCTGTCTCCCTCTGGGTACTTTTCTGCTTCAGCTAGACTAGCTTCCCTACCTCTTTGGTGATAGTTTATCAGCAGCTGGTGTTGGTGTTGCCTGGGTGGCATGCCCTTTTCCTTAAGTTGCCTCTCAGGACAGTGAGAAGGGATTAATTCAGAGAAACTTGGAAAGAACTGTATAAACTGTTATGTATGTACAACAGTTTTAAATATACATATGTACATGTATGAATGTATGTATTGAGTAAAAGTATCTTGAGTATATTTACCATGTCTTATTTATCTTTATTTTTAAAAGAAAACAAAAATCTATTTTATTGTCTTTTGTGGCTTTCTGACTTGAGTCATTTCCTATTATTAATACTACATGAGTTTGCTAAGAAACCATAAATAAGAACTCCCATTTAAACAACATACTTTTACATCCATGATATATATTGAAACCTTGTGATGTAAACAGGGAAGAAATTGTATCTCCTTTTTACAGATAGAAGAAATAAGGCTGATAAAATTTTCCCCCTTTTTTCCCATAGTGACCCTGGTAATTAAATGTTGGTCTTCTGATTCCAAATCCAATTTCTGCTCTTTCCATTTCTGATTCCAAGTTTAATACTCTTTCTGCTTCTCACATAAATAAATCTTGTGCATTGAATGAGTTGATCATTATTTTATGTGGGCAGCTAGTGGTACAGTGAATAGAGCACCGGCCTTGGAGTCAGGAGTACCTGGGTTCAAATCCAACCTCAGACACTTAATAATTACCTAGCCGTGGGCCTTGGGCAAGCTACTTAACCCCATTGCCTTAAAATCTTAAAAAAAAAAAAGATTAACCCCAAATTACTAAATTGATGGGCTATATCAGCTCTTTAAAAAACGTCAACACAATGTTTATAATGAAGTTTTTTTTGGGGGGGGTTCCTTATTTTTGTAAGGCAATGGGGTTAAGTGGCTTGCCTAAGGCCACACAGCTAGGTAAGTATTAAGTGCGTGAGGCTGGATTTGAACCCAGGTACTCCTGACTCCAGGGCTGGTGCTTTATCCACTGTGCCACCTAGCCACCCCACATAATGAGCTTTTAAATTGCCAGTTTTTTCATATTGAATTAAGCCTCCAAGTTTTTTCTTCTGTTCTTGAGTTTAGTTTAGTTTAGTTTAGTTCCCTCTCTTATAGTAATCCATTTAGCTTTATTCCTCTTTAATTTTGCATCATATCTGTCAATCACACAAATAATTTATTAAGCTTCTACTGTGAGCTAGGCACTATAGGTGCTGCTGCCTTCAGAAAGTTTCCAGTATATAAGGGACTTATTTTAAGCATTCTTTTGAAATTTTTTAAGTAGGTGAGATTAACAAGTTAGTAATTTTTTTTTTTAAATATTAGTTAGGTTTTCTTTCCTAGTTTAGTAGCATGTCATACCTGTTGATGATTTCTCATCATCCTCAAAGACTGTAAAAATTAACACCAAATTCATGTAATAG
Source organism: Macrotis lagotis (assembly GCF_037893015.1). Classification (NCBI taxonomy): domain Eukaryota; kingdom Metazoa; phylum Chordata; class Mammalia; order Peramelemorphia; family Peramelidae; genus Macrotis; species Macrotis lagotis. The sequence goes on along the minus strand of NC_133658.1, from coordinate 352,243,899 downwards.
CCATCCCAGGAATCTCTCTTAATTGCACCAAAAAACATAAGGAAGGCTGTGGTTGCATTCCAGAACTTACTGAAAGATTAGGAAAATATCCTTCACATAAATATATTGTTCCCTAATATCTCTAAACCTTTTTTAAAGGTCATATTTCTTCTTTGATTGTCTCAGCATAATAATTTGTTGGTCTTGGTTTTGGTTTTTATTTTTCCAATTCCATATGAAAGTTTTTCAACATTCATCCACATGCATATTCAGAAATTGCATAATTTTCTTCCACCTTCCCACCCTCCTCCCCTCAGCAGTCAACATTCTAATGAATATTGTATATGTACATTTGTGTTTAACATATTTACATATTAGTAATTTTTCTGTATGAGGAATTGGGATTAAGGGAAAAGAAAGAAAACCATGACATAGGAAGAAAAAAATAAGAGAAATTTTTAAAAAGTGAGCATAATGTTCAGATTCTGTAGTTTGTGTTTTGTTTTGTTGGTTTTTTCTTCGTCTGGATGTGGATAGTGTTATCCATAACAGGTTTGCCCAGAGTGTCCTAGCTCTCTGAACTGCTGAGAGGAGCTGCATCCATCAAAGTTGATCAACTCACATTGTTGTTGTTCATATGTACAATGTTCTCTTGGTTCTTCTTCCTTCACTCAGCATCAGTTTGTGTAAATCCTTCTATGCTTCTCTAGAGTCTGACCATTCAAGGTTTCTTATAGAACAATAATATTCTATAATTTGTTCATCCATTCCCCAATTGATAGGCATCCCCTCAATTTCCAATTCTTTGCCACTTCAGAAAGAGCTGCTGTGAATATTTGGAAACATGTAGAACTTTTCCCATTTTTTAATGATTTCTTCTGGATATAGGCCTAGTATTTGTATTTCTGGGTTCAAAGGGTGTGATCAATTTTATTGTTCTTTGGATATAATTCTGTATTGCTCTCCAGAATGGTTGGATGAGTTCACAATTTTACCAGCAGTGCATTAATGTCCATTTAATCCTCCCACTACCTCTCCAACACTGATGTTTTCCCCTTTTGTCATCTTGGCCAATCTCATAGGTGTAAGGTGCTACTTCATAGTTGTTTTAATTTGCATTTCTCTAATTAATAATGATTTGGAGCATTTTTCATGTGATCACATAGTTTTAATTTCTTTATTTGAAAACTTAACTGTTTGTGTACATTGACCATTTATTAATTGGGAAATGACTTGTAACCTTATAAATTTGATTCAGTTCTCTACATATTTTAGAAATGAGAATGAGACCTCTAACTGTGAATATTGTTTCCCAGCTTTCTGTTTTCCTTCTAATCTTGGCAGCATTTGGTTTTATTGAGCATAATAGTTTTTAATAAACTTAGTATCCATGTTGTGACATATATTTGCTCTTCATCTTATATTTTTTATTTTAGTGTATCCTTTATTGTTTAATGTATAGGGATTGGGTGACAAATCCTTGCTCATAAACTAACCCATACAATTTTGTAATTTTATAGTCAATTCTCAGTCATATACCCTTCCCATCTTTGTTCTTCCAATCTGAAAAATCTTTTTTTTGACCTCATGTGGAAGCTATACTACTCCATTAATCACTTGATAATTTTAGGCACCTTTCCCTATGCCTTTTCCAACACTAATTTAACTTTTTTTTAAATGTAGCAATCAGAATTACATACAGAATTCTGGTATGATACATCTTGACTTTATAAGAAGAGAATGATGATTTTTTGTTTTAATGCTGTTTTCTTTCTTACGGATGTTGAGTTTTTTTGTGGGTCTTTTGGTCCTGAATAATAAGCTAGACATTAATCTTAGAAAACATAGAATTTTAAAATCACAAAATATTATAATTGGAAAGGCCCTGAAAGGTAGTTTATTTTAATTGCACACTCAGTGCAAGATTCCCTTATAAAATCCTTGTTCACAGTGTCTGGTTTTGAATATTTCATTGTTAGAGTATAAAGCCAGAAATAGCAGAGCATCAGAGTATCAAAATAGGGGCAAAGGATAGGGGCAAAGTCAGGGTTGTGTGCTTCTCTCTTACCACAGTCTTGTCCATCCTGGTGCTTCCATTATGGCACAACCTCACAGTCAGGGCTCTGTCACACTAGCATGCCTCTTTCTAGCCTATCTCTTCTCCCAGCTCTCAATTATCTGAACCCATGAAACACCCTGCCTCTTTCCACTCAACTGTTTTTGCCCTAAATGAAAAAAAGTTATATTTTTGTTCTTAACAGTCCTATTTCACAGAATAACCTGTTCTATTTGGGGATGGGTATAATTGTTGGGTTTTGAACCCAAATTCATCTGTATTCTACCCATTCATTCTAGTTTCCCCCTTTGGAGTGACATATGGAATAAAGATACTCTTTCATCCTCAAAGCATGTCCACTTGTTTTTGAAGACAGTGATTATTCTCATATTGAGTATTCTCTTTTTTCAGGATAAACAACTCGTGTTCCTTCAACAGTTCTTCCTGTGATACTTTCCAGATCCCTGGATTTCCTAATACGCTACAAATTTGTCATCATTGCTCTTAAAATATAATTCCTAATAACGAATTGCCATATGTGCTCTTCCCATTGTAGAGAAAATGGAAACTTTCTCTTCTTTTTAATAAAGGGAAATAACCAAAGTATCTGTCAATCACATAAATAATTTATTAAGCTAATTTATTAAGCTTCTACTGTGAGCCAGGCACTGGCCTAGGTCCTGCTTCCTTCAGAAAACTTTCAGTATATCAGGGACTTATTTTAAGCATTCTCTTGGGATTGTGTTAACTTACTTGGTTAGTTTCAGTCTATCTTCAGTCTATCTTTCCAACTAGAATTTTAAAATTCTGATTTCTTTTAAATATCATAGGGGCTATTAACCTCACCATATATTCCATGGGAGAGTACAAGTAACTTGTAATGGTTGCATGATGAATATATGATAGATAACTGTAATATTGAAATATTACAAAAATATGTAGCAATTAGTGGAAAACTGGTAGAGCTTGGTAAAGAATTTGGGATGGGATGGAAAAATAGAAAGCATTTTATTGGCTCTGAGAAATTTGAAAGAGATTTTTTTTTAGGTTTTTTTGCAAGGCAATTGGCGTTAAGTGGCTTGCTCCAGGCCACACAGCTAGGTAATTATTAAGTGTCCGAGGCTGGATTTGAACTCAGGTACTCCTGACTCCAGGGCCTGTGCCCTATCCACTGGTCCACCTAACTGCCCCTTGAATGAAATTTTAATTTAAAAACCCCCCTTTCATTTTGAGCTATGGGGGAAAAAATCAGGCCAGTGTGGGGGAAAAAAACAAACTCAGAAACTAAACTTGGTAATAACCAAAATTCTAAAGGATTTTCTTCCATCAATCAAGTTAACATAATGTTGGATGTTTGCATGGCATCTTATTAAGGTTCTTACTAAGCATGTTTATAAAACCTTAATTCCTTTTTATAACAATTTATCCTTATAATCAGTTTTATCAATCCTATTTTTAATCAAATCCAAAGTAAGAAACAAACTAGAGTCTAAACATGATATGTTAGAATCACTTTTAAAAAACATACCAAGAATAAAATTGTTGGTTGACAAGAAATGGAATTAAGAGTCTTATTAAATTGTTTGACATATTCAATAAGCATGTAACAACTTTTTATGCCAGATGATATTGTTATATGTTGAATAAATGTTTGCTTAAAGTTAAACTAATCTTTTTATTTATTATATGTTCATGCGTGTAAAAAAAACTCTAGAACTTATTTTCTTACATACTGCATAGTAGGTAGTTCTCCTAAACCTAAAGAAGTTTACTGAAAGCTATAGGATAAAGGAATCAAAAAAAGAGGGAACTCTTGATAGAGAATATACTATTTCTGTCTGCCTCATATGTCATCATCAAAATCTTAAATGTGCTGAGCAAAGCAAAACAGTCTTCAAGCACATCAGAGATATCTCTTAACATTCATAAATTAATCAGTCATCCAGTATTCTGCCAAATCAAGAATTTGTTATCTATTTTTAACAGTGGAATGTCTGGCAAATGACTAGATAGCGAAAGTATTCTTTATCACTACTGTATATGACTAAATTTAAAATATATTCCTTTAGCAGTAAAATTTGTGTCCATCATTTTGTTCCTCCAGTTGCACTTCATTATGATCTGGTACATATATTTTCATACAGGAATAATTTACTGATATGTAATGCTATTTTTGTATACATTCTGTTATATATATTTATTTGGAACAAGGTTTCTATATTTTAGGTAAACCTTTCTGTTATGATTTCCATTCATGAACTCTTTTCTTATCCATTTTGTGTTAAAATTATACATTTACTTTGCTTCTGTTATCCATATTCCGGACATTGATAAAAATCTTGAAGGCTAGCTGTGTTAATCCTGTCTTCATAGATATGTTTTCCAAAGAATTATTGAGCATTACCTACACTATTGATCTTTCCATTTCATGCCTGATGTTTTACTGGTACACACTTTTGCAGTTTAATCTGATAAGTTTGCAGTGATTCCTTTGCTATTTGATAAGTAAGCTCATTAATCTTCAAAATATGATTTGGATGATTTTTTGTTAAATGCAGTATCCCACCCTACCCCACCCCTTTTTTTTTACATTGCTAATCATCTGTCATTTTTCTACTTAGCCACACAGCCTTAGAATATCATCTATCCACATACCTTCAGAATTTTGTTTTTATCAAACAATTTATCATGATTTGAAGACTTAAGGATTTTAGGATATACTTTTTTCCCAAATTATAAAGTGTATAGCTCAACCCAAGCAGTGAGGCATCTGAGTAGATCTTGAGTATGGTCCTGGTAGGAATTAGTTATTGTTTTCAAACTACCATAAAAAGGTGGTAAGGTTTTGTTTATTTATTTAAATTTCAGTAATTTCTGAAGACTTATGATTAGATTTAAATTACATCTTACTTTCCCTTAAAAGAAAAATTAAACTGAGAATTACATAAAATTAAACACTGAATATATTTAGGGTTGACTTTTTTGTTCAGCCTTTATAAGGGAGATAAATATTTTTCCAGTTCTTTTTACTTGTCCTCTTTTAAAATTTTAATCCTAGTGTTAATAACTGATGTTTCAGAGGAAAACATTGTTACCCAGTGTAATAGTGGGTTTAACTGTTAAGTTTAAAAAAAAAAGATTCTTTTTTGCTTGTTCTATTGTATGTATATAGAAGTATAAAATGTACAGTCTTAACCCAGTAAATTTCCTATGTTTTCAGCTATTCTCCCTTTTAAGTGTGCTTATTTGATGCTTGAACTCTTACTCTTTTGGGGTACCTTCAGGTACACATATGAACGGATTGATGGCCGAGTACGAGGAAACCTGCGCCAAGCCGCTATCGATCGTTTCTGTAAACCAGACTCAGATCGCTTTGTCTTTCTCCTATGTACCCGAGCAGGAGGCCTTGGTATCAATCTCACTGCTGCTGACACCTGCATCATTTTTGATTCAGACTGGAACCCACAAAATGATTTGCAGGTAACTATAAGGTTGATAAATGTTTCCTTTGGGCAGCTCTAAAATCCCTGAAATTAAGGAAATAGACCCAAGTTCCTGCTATAAAAGGGCATGTCTTCCCAGAAATGTAGTAAGTGCTAGATATCTAGGTAAGAAGTTTCTATCAGATAGGAAAATTTAAGATTTAAATATTAATCCTTTCAATTAAATAATAGTCATTGCTTTCTGCTTTGAATTATAGCATTAGTTCCAACTGACTTAATTTTTTTTAAAAAAATCCTTGATTTCATTAATGTGGCTCTTCTTTCATCAGCATATATTCCAACACTTGCATAGATGATTCAATGAGGGCTGCAACTAAGAGGCAGGGTGATTTGAGTTCAAATACTGCTACATCCCTAAAAAAAAAAGTTTTGTCCTTTATTTTTGAAGAAGACCATGACATCAAGGAGTAGATGCCGTGATAAGTAAGTGAACTGGATTTGAGTAAGGTGGTATTGTGCTAAGTCACCAGCCTCACTTTCTCCTCCAGAGTCATCTGGATCCAGTGACCAGATAGATATGAAGCAGAACAACTGGAGATAGCCATGGATGTGAGGCAATCAGGGTTAAGTAACTTGCCCAAGGTCACACAGCTAGTGTGTCAGAGGCTGGATTTGAATTCCCATCCTCCTGATTCCAAGGCCAGTGCTCTATTCACTGCACCACTTAGACAAGTCCCTTCACTTCTATCTCACTTTCCTTATGTATAAAAATGGAAGTGATAATAGCATATAGTTACTGTGAAGATCAAATAAGTTGATCAGAGTGCTTTTTCTCAAATTACAGTGCTATAGAAATGGGAGACAGTAGTAGTTATTCTCAATCTCTGAGTAATCATAGGTGACTATTTTGTTAAATGGGATCAGAAAAAATTCATCACCTCCTGGCCAGTTTCTGATTATAAAATCCAAAGTTTAACTGAAATCCTTGGAAAGGAGACAGTTTTTCATTAGGTAATACTTAAAACCATTCCCAGCTGAGAACTTGTTAGAGGTCTTCCAGGAGAGCTTTTCTAAGAACCCAGCGTTACCTCCATGTCACAGTGTAGCACTGGAGTAGAACTCCAATGTTGACTGAAGCTTTACCCCAGAAGAATCTGTTGAGAATCATTTGTATGTGTCAAAGAGGAGTTTTTCTTGTAAGCAGTTAGGGGTTTGAATTTGATATCCAGATTTGCCTGTTCTCCCAATTCCTACAACACCTAAATAAATTAGTGGAACCAATTATGGCTGCCTTTTGAGTCCTCTTTTTTAAATAAATGTTACTCATTCCTTTGTTTTTACATCACAGTCATGACCAGATAAAGATGCCCACCATACTGCATGAATCATGAATCACTCATGTAGCAGACAAAACCAGTTTTGTAAAACTAAGAAAGTTAGTAGTGCATCACCACACATATAATAGTGTTCCCCACCTATGGTTCCCTACTTCATCCTGATTATGAAGAAGGAATTTCCTCTTCTTTTCTCCACGTCCAAAATAGGTCATTACAGCTACTCAACATTCAACTTCATTTCATTGAATTTTTTGTTTTGTTTATTTTTACCAGTCATCGTGTATATTGTTTTCTTTCTTCTTACTTTGCTATAAATAAGCAGTTTGGTAAAGTTGATAAGGAATTGACCTTAGAGTTCATAGTTGGATTCATCCCAACCTATTGGCTGTGGGACATTGACTTAACCTTTCAGTGATAATTCTTTTGTTTTTAACCACTTATCATTGAGGAATGGTCCTTAATAGTTCTATTTTGAGAAATAAATGGATTTGGTGTTTTAGGCGACTCTCTAAGACCTTTAAGTTTCAAGAAAGATGCCATTCTATATAGAGAGAGTTTCCATATTTGATACTACACATTATCCCAGTGAAATCACAGGTTCAGTCATTGTCCTTTATCCTATTTTACTCTAGATTGGTTCACACAAATCTTTCCTTATTTCATAGCCTTTGTCTCTTTCATACACCATAATTTGTTCAGCCACTCAATAGGGACCCACTTTGTTTCCAATTTTTAACTAACCACAGAAAGTGCCACCAGGAACCTCTTGCCTTTTGTCTTTGACCTCTTTGGTATATATGACCACAGTCAGTAATAATAGTAGTAGGATATCTATGTCAGCTGTTGAATGACTTTTCTTGTATAATTCCAAATTGTTTTTCAGAATAGGCAGACTATTAAAAAGCTCCATTAATTGTAATTAGTGTGCCTACCTTCCCCCTGCCTGTAGACTATTCTATTTTCATCTTTTGTTATCTTTGACAGTTTACTGAGTAAAACCTCAGTTGGTTTAGTTTTTATTTGTCTAGTTAATAGTGATATGAAACAGTCTTTCTGGAATCAGTGATAGTTCTTTTCATTTTTGCCCACTTTTAACTCATTTTGGACATGATTCTTATTTTTTCTTTTTTTTTAAATTTATTTAAGGCAATTGATTAAGTGACTTGCCCAAGTCATACAGCCAAGCAATTATTAAGTATTTGTAGTCATATTTGAACTCAGGTCTTCTTGACTTCAGGGCCAGTGCTCCAACCACTGCGCCACCTAGCTGCCCCTTGGACATGGTTCTTAATGGTTCTGACTATATTTTGAGAAATAAATGATTTGGAGATAAGGTACAATAGATGGCTTTGATTCCAACATGTTTCCTGGTAGAATTGTTTCTTTTAATCAAACATTTGAGTTAATAGAGTGATAACATCTTCACCATATATTCACAAATTACCTAAATACTATAATAATTGGATATTTATTTGTTGTGGGCCATCATTTCAAATATTAGTTAATTGTATTAGAGATATATGGAAGTAAATAATGAATAATAAAATGACAGCAAAAAGGAGTTTGCAAAGATTCTTTCATTTTAAAAAAGCATCTAGTTGGATCTTTTTAAGACAGTTGAAAGACAATTTAGAAAATCAAATGAACAGAACAAAAGCTACACCAAGAGTTGTCTCAAGGCAGTACATAATTACCAAACGAATGCATCAAGAGAAAATGTCAGAGAATTTCAGAAGAGGAAGAAATTTGTCCAGGTTGTAGTGGAGCTAGAAAATTTCACAATATGAGTAGGCATTTGATCCCTCATGTACAAAAATATCCATAGCAGCTCTGTTTGTAGTGGCAAAGAATTGGAAATTTAGGAGATGCCCATCAGTTGGGAAATGGCTGAACAAATTGTGGCATATGCATAAGATGGAATACTATATTCTATAAGATACCATGAGGGACAGGATTTCAGAAAAGCCTGCAAAGACTTGCATAAATTGATGCTTATTATCTTCAAAAAATATATGAATAGGCATTTGAGCTGGCCCTCTTAAAAGATGGGTAGATTTGGTTTGGTGATGTGCATCAAGGATGGCAGTTCAAAGTAGGAGCAGTGGTATAATGGTGTAGTCCAGTTTGGCTAATTTGTAAAGACAAATTATTGTTAAGACTGGTAAGGTGGGTTTGACTAGATTATAGAGACTAGGCTAAGAAATTTAGATTATCCTTTTGGTGAATTTTGTCAGTCTTTTACAAAAAGAACTGTTTCATTTCATTAAAACATGGGAGATCCCAGAATTAAGGGGTTAGATGGAGGGGTTGAGTAAAGTTATACAGAGAAAGTTCTAATAACATTAGCAGGTCAGGAATATTTATATAGGTATCATTCTCTTCACAGAGAAATCCCGTAAAACTTATAGGGAAGACTTTAGAGATAATTGGGGGAAAAGCAGTATTATTTGTGTCAATCAGCTTAGAGGATTTTAGAAAAAAAAAAACTTTGAGATACATTAGAATTTAGTATTTCAGTATGTACTAGAGATGACTGACTGCCTTGCAGCCTGCTGTCTTTTAATTGATGAGTCTCTGCCAGGAACATTTCTTAAAGGACCCCAGACATGATTACTTTACTACCCCTGATACTGACACTGGACAATGTTAGCTCTGTGGTTGCATGTGTAATAGATTCCACATATACATGAGAGGCATCTTATTTGAAGAGAGCCTTTAAAAATGTATTTTATTCTATTGAATCATGGATTGATGGGTTTGGGGGGATTTTGACTTGGGGGAATGGAAAAGTTGTAATCAACATACAAAACTAACTCAGTGGGATCTTATATTCTTTGATAGTGATATAACTGAAGATATTATCTGCTTTAAAAAGGTATCTACATAATTTGTAGTGAATAGTCCTCCTATTCCCTTTCCATATTCCCATCAGATAACTTTTGATATAAGTATAAGCCTTTCTCATAGCGATGAGAAAATATATATATGAGTTAGTATTTACTGATGTTTTCTTGGTTTCCTTATTTTGCTAATAGTACCATGTGTTATCTGGGCCCAGAATAGAATTGGATGGAAGATAGATATTATTTTGGAAATAGTGATAACATGTGGGAAATTGAAATGATCTCATGCTGCTCATTGCCATAGAAGTCCACCTTTGTAACTGCAGTAGCCTCTCAATGATGTTGATTAGTAAAAATCATAGAATATCCTAAGTTCAGAAGAACTATAGGTGTAGGTAATCCAAAAGCAATGGAAAGACCCATAGTTAAATATAAATAGTTTATAGGATGTTACCAATTATTATTTATGCCTATGAAGTATTTCATACCATCATGAAGCTTAAGTATAACTAGGGAAAAAAGCATATAGCAAGAGCAGGAGATAATAAATAACTAGAATGTTGCTCTAGTATACACAAAATATTAAAAGAATCAGATAAAATTCTGTAACGAATTAGGTGGATGAGTTATGGAAAAGTGGACAGGAACCTCACAGCATAAGAGGATGGGGAAGAGTACAGACCCAAGAAACTAATGAAATCTGGAACCAGGTCTTCATACTGAGATAAAATTAGATAAAATTATATGTGTGTGTGTGTGTGTGTGTGTTCATGTGTGTCTGTGTATATCTGTGTCCATCTACCTTATGGTTTGGTTTTTTTTTGCAAGGCAGTGGGGTTAAGTGGCTTGCCCAAGGCCACATAGCTCCGTAATTATTAAGTGTCTGAGACAGGATTTGAACTCAGGTATTCCTGACTCCAGGGGCGGTGCTATATCCACAGCGCCACCTAGCTGCCCCTACCTTATCCTTCTATGGATGTTGCTATATGCAGAATGGCAACTTCTTGCCTAAAGCAGAACCTTGCCATTGTATGGGGAGTTATGAAAGATATTAATAGGAAATCCACAAGTTTAAAGCTTTTGTTATGGTTCTGGAAAAGAGAGAAGCTTCTTTTTAGTTGCATGCTAGCTTTTGTTGGTGCCCTCCTCTTCTTTTGTGACCTCTCTTTTAGTTACTCAAATGTCTATTTCCCTTGCCCTCACCTTTTGCTTCTCAGAAATCCCCACTCGGGCCTGCTATAAACCTGTCAGTCCGCCTTCTATTAAAATCTATTCTCAGTATCTGTCATGTTGGAAAGGATCTGATAAACACACGCACCTTTGGATGTAGAGTCAGTTTCACTCTTAAGAGGCAAATCATTGACTAGAATAATGATTTTTAAAAATAAAATTTCATACATTAGTTGTAGTTTAGTGGGAAAAATAAATATCAGAAAATTACCAAATTTTAAATTTAAATTTTTAGTCATACTGCATAAGTATTTACCACTTCCACTGTGATATTATCAAAGATTGGAACAAATAGAAATTCTGACATAAGTCCCTGACTTTTTTCCTGTTTTGCTCACCAATATCTATTTTGAATATCACTGCCTCTTTTCCTTAATCTTCTTCAGGTTAAGATTTGGTGAATGATCTCTGCATTATACAATGAAAGAAGAATTATGAGCCTGCGAATAGTACAGGCAAGATTATTAGATCCATACAACATCTTAAAACTGTTCCAAGACCCCTCACTCCTTCCTGATTAAGGCATATTTCTATTCTGATTTGGGGTTCATACTCTGAATCTATGCCCCACGTCATAGACTCTCAGAACTATAAAAAGAACCCAGGAGATTATCTAGTTCAATTCTTTTATTAATGAGGAAACTGGCCCAAGAAAATTATCTTGACTAACTTCTTTTGCTTTTCTGATCCTTTAATATTGCATTCTTAGCTCATTTTCATATTTTTTTTAAAACAGACTCAGTAGAAAGCCTTCTTCTATAACTTTTTAGAGATAGAAATATAACTTATTAGGGCTATTCCTAAAACACCATTTGTGCCAAAAATGAGGCATTCAAATAAAAATTGTTTCCCCATATTTAACAACTTTTATTCAGAATGTTTTTAGAGTTCATATTTATAAATTCTATATATGATCAATTTGTAAATAACACAAGAAAATTATCTCATTGTTTTGCAAACACCTCTTAATTTTGACCAAAAGTCATGTTAGCCAGATTGTTCACTCACCTTTTTTTAATACCATATCTGTCTCTAAATGATTTTTGACTATTTGTCTATTTTTGACTATTGTTTTCAGATGAAGATTTGCTATCACTTAGCAAATTCCAAAGAATGTACTCAGTCTCTGAAAGCATTGTCAACACAGGAATTGCAAAAAAAATATTGTGAGCAATAGCAGCAGTGTTAGAATAAGCATAGGGCCTTCCAGTGTCACTACTTTGATAGTTCAGCTTTAATTTACCTGTCTAGGGGCAACTAGGTGGCGCAGTGGATAGAGCACCAACCCTGGAGTCAGGAATACCTGAGTTCAAATACAGCCTCAGACACTTAATAATTACCTAGCTGTGTGGCCTTGGGCAAGCCACTTAACCACATTGCCTGGCAAAAAAAAAAAAACCCAACTTACCTGTCTATGGTGGTTTTAAAAAAATAAATAAATTTTAAAAAATAAAATAAAAGCAGGATGTCTTTTTAATTAAATCATTAAGCATTTCTTAATCACTTACTACATTTTGTGCCACAAATGGAACCATCTCTGCCTTCAGGGAACTTGCAATCTATCAGGAGAATGTACATATATATGTAAATGTAAATAAAATACATCAAGGTATTATGGGATCAACTGAGGCACTAACATGTAAGAGAAATCAGGAAAGGCATCAGCTGATCTTTGAAAGAAACTAGTATATTCCAGATGTGTAAACACACTACTAAGACAGAGACAGAAGATAGGGCACATAAGCTATAATGATTTTTTCTGGCAAAGCAGTTGGGGTTAAGTGACTTGCCCAGGGTCACGCAGCTAGTAAGTATCAAGAATCTGAGACAGATTTGAACTAAGGGCCTCCTAAATCCAGGTCCAGTTCTCTATGCACTGTGCCATTTAGCTGCCTTAACCATAATGATTAAGGAAGAAAGGGTCCCATTTGTCTGTTTCTTGTACATGAGTGCATGTATAGAAGTAGTGTATAATAATTTGGAAAGATTGATTGACCACAGACCATGAAGGGGTTTAGAGAAGTTTGCCATTTGTCTTAGAGGCATAAGGGATCCACCACTTGTGATTCTTGGACAAGTGATCAACATGGATTGTGCCTGGGCTTTAGAAATAACATTGGCAGGTATAGGGGATGGAATGGAAAAAGGAGGGATAATGTAGAAAGATCAGTTAGGAAGCTATGGTCTAGATGAGATGCAATAAGGGGCAGAACCAGGAATTATAGTCATATGAGTAGAAAAAAACAGGCTCAATATAAAAAGTGTTGTAGAGGTAAAAGCTATAAGATTTTATAGTTAATTAGTTAAGGGAATTAATGTGTTCTTTGACTGTCCTACTCCCACTAGGCTCAAGCTCGCTGTCATCGAATTGGTCAAAGCAAAGCTGTGAAGGTCTATCGTCTCATTACTCGAAATTCCTATGAACGAGAAATGTTTGACAAAGCCAGTCTGAAGCTGGGGCTAGACAAAGCTATCCTACAGGACATTAATCGAAAGGGAAGCACAAATGGGGTGAGTATAACCAGCTTTCTGAATGTTTTTCCTACAGCTAAACTGAGTATTTACAGAGTGGATTTTCTTGCCTGTCATCAGGATCTCAGTAAGACAGATTCCTTGATTCCAGGCAAGTATTCACTTGTATCATTTAAAGTATTATTAGTTCTGTATAGTCAACCCTTGTATTTCAAAGTAGGTTGTGATGATGTTTGTCCTTTGTTCTCGAAGATCATGGCTTTTTTCAGAGGACGTGATGCCATGGCAAGCACATGAATTGTATTTGAGTGAGGGGGGATGTACTTCAACTTCACTTTCTCCTCCAGAGACAACTGGGTTCAGTGGCCAGATATGAATCAGAACAACTGGAGATGGTCCTGGATGTGAGGCAGTCAGGGTTAAGTGACTTTCCCAAGGTCACACAGCTAGTAAGAATCAAATGACTGAGTCTAGATTCAAACTCCTAAGCTCTTGATTCCGAGATCAATACTCTATTCACTGCCTGGGGCTGCCTGGGGTCCCCTGTCATTGCTGGCACTGACAGTTATCTTTCCCACTGTGATTCCATTCTTTTCCTGGGACCTTGGTCTATATGACTTGGCTGCTTCTTGGTCAGTCATAATACTACCTCTGGGTTTTGTCTCTGTGACCTTCCCTCTCTGTCTATGGCATTGTGACTGACTTTCCCTGGCCTATATTCCCACTTCATGAGGACTTTCCTCCGATCAATGTAGTGACTGGTCCCGCGAGTGAGAGCCATTGGGCAGGCGATGACAACCTTGATTGTCACTTGCATCTGTTCCTGGGTCCCCTGGCTGTGGCAGAGTGGCAGTTACCGCCCAAGTCTAGTGGACCAGACCCTGCTCTCATGGTCGACTCTGTCTGGTGGTAGCCCTCATGGTGAAGTTGCATATTTCAGCCACATCACAGGATGCAGTCAGCTGGCTCTCTTCCCCCTACCACCCACCACTGCCTTTCCATGATACCTCCCTTTGGTCAGGTTAGTTCTTAAGCTTCATTTAGATCAGGGGTTATTAATGTTTTTGTAAAGTAGTTAGGTGATGCAAGAGATAGAGAGCTGAACCTGGAGGCAGGAGAACTTGAGTTCAGATCCAGACTTAGACACTTACTAGCTATAGGACCCTAGACAAGTTTGTTTACCTCAGTTTGCCTCATCTGTATTTTTCATTTTATAACATACCTCCCAGAGTTATTAAAAGGGTCAAATGAAATAATTGTAAAGTACTTGACCCAGAATATATGATATATAAGTGTTAAACAAGAGAGTGGAAAGGGGTGTTAAAGTGGGTATGTGAGGGAGGGGAGGGAAAGATAACTTGGCAGTCTAATGAAGCCTGAAGGATTTTTAAGTGTATATAAAAAGATAACTCTCAGATTTATATTTTTGAGTGCATTAAATAGGATTGGAGGAGAAAGCAGTTATATTGACATGTTTTAAAAGAAGACCTCATAAGTTTTTGTAAAATACATTGGATTACAGAAGAAAATAATTTTACTGATGTATTATGGACCCTCAAGTTAAAAACTCTAAACTTAGGAGATAATTAAGGTTCATTTGGCTGCATTTTGCAGATGAAGAAAATCAGACTCAGAGGCATATGTAATAGGATTAAATTTCATGATAAACAATTAAAAGTACTTTACTGCTACCATAGCAATTTTTCTGATGGAAATATAGTGTCTTGGTAGAAGTTGATGTGAAAATGGAAGAGAGCAAAAGGAAAGTCAGGACCAAATATAGACAAGTGGGATAAACAGTGTTGGAACTAATCTGTTACCTTTTCATTTAAAATAGCAGCATCAATCTGTATTTATTGTTGAGGCAAGGCTTAGTGTTCAGCTTTCTTCCTGTTTTTGTATAGGAAAATGGCCATGTTTGTCATTTATCAAGTTATTAATAACAAATTTTTTTTAAAAAGAAATTACTGGTAATTAACAGAAGAACACAGTGGTTATTACCATAATTTATTAAGCTAACAAGCCACCTTTTTCCTTGGAAAATCTGAAACCAATTTTTTTCTACATTTTAGTCATATAGTTTGGTCATGTTTTAATTTTGCCAAAGACACATTAGAGTAACCATCCTCTTTGTTTTGTTGGGAAAGAGGAGGGAGTTATAAAACTGAATGAGCTGGGATGGCAGAGAAAAGACAGGGATTTGCCTGAGCTCTCCCAAGTTCCCCTCAAAACAACTTTAAATAATGCCTCAAAATGAATTCTGAAGCAGTAGAATCCCCGAAAGAATGGAGTGAAACTTCAAGAAATACGACTTTTAGAAAAATGAGTAAACAACAGAGAAAAAGAACTTGGCTATACAGTATTACTATGGTGATAAGGAAGGTGAAAACACAAATTTGGAAGAAGACAACAGTCAAAACTGCTACGTTCAGAGTCTCAAAGAAAAATATGAATTAATCTTATGTTGAAAAGGAATTTCTAGAGGAGCTCAAAATGGTTTTAAAATAAGAGACAGAAGGAAATTAGGGGGAGTGATGCAAGAAAACCACGTTAAAAATCAAAATCTTGGTATAGGAGGCATAAAAAATACTGAAGAAAATAAACATCTTTAAAAACAGAACAGGCCATATGATAAAAGAGATAGAAAGAATCCAATGAGGAGAAGAATGTCTTGAAAAGGAGAATTGGCCGAATGGAAAAAGATATATAAAAAAATCACCAAGAAAAAACTACTTTAAAAAAAATTTTGAGCAAATGGGAAAGGGGGTATAAAAAATCCAATGAGAAGATGAAAAACAGAATTGTCTAAATGGAAAAAATATGCTAAAATTTACCAAGGAAAAGGATTTCCTAAAAATTGGCCAGATGAGGAAAGAAGTACAAAAGCTCACTGAAAAAAAATAATTCCTTAAAAAATAGAATTGGACAAGAAGGCATTAATGATTCCATGAGACAAAAAGAAACATTCAAAGTTTAAAAAACTGAAAAGATAGGAAGAAACTATGAAATATTTCATTGGAAAAACAACTAACCTGAAAAATAGATCTAGAAGAGATAATTTAAGAATTATTAGACTACCTGAAAAATATTATCAAAAAGAACCTAGACATCATCCTTTAAGAATTTATTAAAGAAAAATGTCCTGATTCTCTAGAACCAGAGGGTAAAATCAAATATAAAGAATCTACTGATCACTTCCTGAAGTAGATCCCAAAATGAAAACCACTAGAAATATTTAACCAAATTTCAGAGTTCCTAGATCAAGGAGAAACTAGTACAAGCAGCCAGGAAAAAAAAAAATTAAGTATCACAGTACCATTGTTAGGATAACACAGGTTTTAGCAGCTTATACATTAAAAGATTGGAATATGATATAGAAAAGGAACTAGGACTATAATAAAGAATCACCTACTCAGCAAAACTGAATATAATAGAAACTTCCAAACATTCTTTATGAAAAGACCAGAGCTAAATAGAAAATTTGCTTTTCAAATACAAAATTCAAGAGAAACATAAAATGGGAAATAGAAAATATAAGGGATTCAGTAAGGTAAAACAGTTTATATAAAACTTGGCATGGAAAGATGATACTTGTATCTTTTAAGAATTTTTCATTATTAGTGCAGTTAGAAGAATGCATGGACAGAGAATACAGGTGTGAGTGGAAAAAGATGAGATGTTAGCTAAAAATAAATTAAGGAAGAAGAAAGGAATGTAGTGGAAGAAGAGGAAAGGGAGAGGTAAAATGGAGTAACATCTTACAAAAGAGGTGAAAAAGAGCTTTTATAGTGATGGGCATCATGGGGAATTGGGCATAGAAATCTATAGTACCCTACAGGAAAGTAGAAAGTGAAAGGAATAAGGGAGGGAGGGAGGGAGGGAGGCAGCTGATAGAAGGGAGAGCAGAATGGAGGAGTTGGCAGTCAGAAGCAAAAGATTTTTGAGAATAGACAGAGTGAAAGGAAAGAGGATAAAGGGGGAGAAAAAGATCAAAGGGAAATACATAATCATAAACATCAAAAAGTTTTACAGCAAGTATAAAACCTTCATTTCACAAATATATTGAGAAATGAACAAAATTTATAAAAATAAGAACCTTTCCCCAGGATAAATAGTTAAAAGATACAGATTTCAGATGAAGTAATCAAAACTATTTCTAGTCATATTTTAAAAAATTCTCTGTCACTATTGATAAGAGGAATGCATACCTCTTAGATTAGTTAAGGTGAGAGCAAAGAAAATGACAAATTTTGGAGGGAATGTGGAAAAATTGAGATAATTATGCTTTGTCAGTGGAGTGGTTAAGTGATTCACCCATTCTGGAGAGCAAATTAGAACTGCCCAAAGGGCTATAGAACCGTGCGTTTCCTTTGATCTTGCAATACCACTACTAGGTGTGTATCTCAAAGAGATTTTAAAATAAATAAGTGCAATGGAAATGATTTATATATACATTAATATTTCTAACAGCACTGTTAATGGTGGCAAAGAACAGGAAATTGAGGGGGATGCTCTTCAGTTGGGGAGTGACTGAACAAGTTATGATATATGATTGTGATGGAATATTATTGTATTATAAGAAATCACACACACACACACACACACACACACACACACACACAAAACCAAAAACAAACAATACCCTGTCACCTTGCAAAAACCAAAAGCAGAAATGACAAGCAAGATACTCTCAGAAAAATCTGAACTGATGCATAGGGAAATGAGTAGAACCAGAAGAAAATTGAACACAGTAACAGCAATATTGTACAGTGATCAACTGTAAATGATGTAGCTATTCTAAGCAATACAGTGAGCTAAGACTTTTGACTTATCCAAAGGACTTATGGTCAATAATGCTATCCATCTCCGGAGAAAGAACTGATGGAATCTGAATGCAGATCAAAGCATGCTTTTTTTCCTGCTTTATTTTCCTTGGTGGGGGTTTTTTAAGGGGGGGTGGAGGGAAAATGATGTTGTGTTTTCTTTCACAAGAAGTCTAGTATGAAAATAAGTTTTGTGGGGGCAGCTAGGTGGCTGAGTGGATAGAACACTGGCCCTGGAGTCAGGAGTACCTGAATTCAAATCTGACCTCAGACACTTATTACCTAGCTGTGTGGCCTTGGGCAAGCCACTTAACCCCATTGCATTGCAAAAACTAAAAAATAATAATAATAATAAGTTTTGCATCACTCTACATGTACAACCTGTATCAAATTGCTTGCTATCTCTATGAGCAGGAAGAAAGAAAGGGATGAAGGGAGAGAATTTGGAACTTATGATTTTGAAAAATAAATGTTAGGGGGAAAATAAAATTTAAATTTTAAAAGAAATAAGAAACTGTTTAAATACTGATCAATGTTCATGATTGGTTTCCCAATATAATAATCTGAAGAAAGAAAAAATTTAAATGGCTTGAAGTAAGAACTTTGTTACCCGCAGTTTAATTCACAGATATTTTAAAATACAGGCAACTAAGATGTCTTTGAAGCAGGACAGTATAGTATTTTAAGTTAAAATTTTCAAATGTTGCTGTGTCTTATTACTCTAAGTAAAGAATATATCAAATCATCAGCCCAGGACAAAAAGATTAATGAATTTGAGTCTAAGTGGCACAACAACAACAAACATTTTTACCAGGAAATAGCTTTTTATTTCTCTATTTCTTAATCACAACAAGTTGAGATAGTCATACCTCAATACCATTCATCATTCAGGCACTCAAGAAGACAGAAGATTTTAAAAAAACAAGCACAGTGTTTGCCTAAGAACCTAAAAATTCAAGGGTAGATAAAATATGTGCACAAATAAGAATACTATAAAGTAGAATATAGTAAGGGCACAAGAGGGACTTATTCAATAGTGAGAATAAGTTAAGAAAGGAGAGCCTTTTTTAAAATGCAAAAATTGATATTATTTTCAATATTTAGCATTTTATAGTTTTTTCATTTGTAAGATGAGGAGATGTGATTCAATCATCTTTCAGTTTTCTTCGTAGTTCTGAACCTATGATTTCAATGTACTTATTTTGTATAAATTACCCTTTGCTAGCTCATAGGGAACATCTGGACATTTTTAAATTCTTTTTTTTCCCAATTACGTGTAAAGCTTTTTAACATTTGTTTTTAAAAATTTTGAATTTCTAATTCTTCTCCCTCCCCACCCCATCATTGAGAAATCATTGTCTATTATATATGTTCAGTCATGTAAAACATAATTCCATATTATTCACATTATGAAAAAATACTCAGACCAAAAAATCCAAGATACATAAGTAAAACAAGAATGTTTCAGACTCCCATCAGTTCTTTTTCTAGAAGTAAATAATATTTTTCATCATGAATCCCTTCACAGAAGAGTCATGGATCATTGCATTGCTCAGAATAGCAAAATCATTCATAATTAATTATTTTACAACATTACTGTTACTGTGTACAATAGTCTTGTGGTTCTAGTCACTTTACTTTGCATCAGTTCATGCAAGTCTCTCCATCTGGACATTTTCTAAGGATATTGTCAAACTGAAGAAATCAAAATAACCAGTTTTTCCCCTTTTCAGGAATGTGTATATAAATTTATTTTTGTTTTATTAATTTTGTGATACTTGGCAACAACCCAGATTGCTAAATTTTAGGTCATTTTGTCCTTGCTCAGAACTTGTGTATATCACAAGTCCATAGTAGAAAAATTGGCAACTCAGTGTAAAAACTTAATTCCTTGAAAAGGTGCTTTTTTTTCTTTTCATTTTTAGCAAACACCTTCTCTCTCTCTCTCTCTCTCTCTCTCTCTCTCTCTCCCCCCCCTCCCTCCCTCCCTCCCTCCCTCTCCTCTCCTCTCCTCTCCTCTCCTCTCCTCTCCTCTCCTCTCCTCTCCTCTCCTCTCCTCTCCTCTCCTCTCCTCTCCTCTCCTCTCCTCTCCTCTCCTCTCCTCTCCTCTCCTCTCCTCTCCTCTCCTCTCCTCTCCTCTCCTCTTCCTCTCCTCTCCTCTCCTCTCCTCTCCTCTCCTCTCTCTCTCTTTTGATTTAGGTACAGCAGCTCACAAAGATAGAGGTAGAGGACTTACTTCGGAAAGGAGCTTACGGAGCCTTAATGGATGAAGAAGATGAAGGTTCTAAATTTTGTGAAGAAGATATAGATCAGATCCTACAAAGAAGAACCCACACTATCACTATCCAGTCTGAAGGAAAAGGATCTACCTTTGCTAAGGTATAGGAATTTCTTGATAATCATCTAATTCCTCTTCTACCCAGTTGACACCAATCTTCTCTGGCTCAGACAGTTGCTTTTCTTTGACTTTTACCAGACAAATTTTGGTTCTCTAAATGTATATGCATGCAAAAAATGTATTAGAATTCACATGAGAATGATTAATTATGATTGGTTAATTATTTCAATGACAGCCCATTTCAAAATTCAATTCCTTTTGTGTAGCAAAGTGTAGTATCACAGTCACGACAGAAAAACATTTCCAACTGAAGTTTAGGATCCATATTATCAAATATTTTGATGTTGTGAGCCATAGATATAGTACAGCAGTGGTACATTTGACTTAAGATATATTATATGAATGAATACTCCTTGATAAATATCTTAGGACAGAAATTCTTATAGAGTTCTAAAAAATAATGAATATTTGTATTGTGTATGTTTATATTATACTTTTAATTCCATGGGAATAGAGATTTTGCCAGAGAGAATAATATTAGTGACATCGTAATAAATTTATAAAGCTTTTTATTTTGTCTCATTTGATCATTACAACATCCCTTGTGAGGTAGGTTTTGTGGTCCCCATTTCACAGATAAGAAACTAGACTTTAGCAGTGTTAACTGCCTGGCTCATCTACCTAGGTAAGTGACAGCAGATTTGAACCCAGTTTTTCTGACTTCTAGCTCATTGCTCTTTATGTGATGGTAAGATGACTTCTATTCTTTGTGTAGCTGCCTAGATCCTCATCTTTTTACAGCCCAAAGTCCTCTTTTCCAACTGTATTAGATTTCTTATTTTTCCTCAGGATACATTATGCTTTAATTTATCAAGAGAATGATAGCAATGCTTTTCATTGAAAATAATAAGCAAGTGATGTATCTTTAGATGTAACTATTTTGCAAGGTTGCTGGCCCTAGATGGAATCTCTTTTATTTTCTTTTTTGAGAGTAGCTAAGAGGCTCAATGGATAGAGTTGGATAGAGTGCTGAAACTAAAATCAGGAAAACTGAAATGAGTTCAAATCTGGTCTCTAATATTTATAATCCTGGGCAAGTCACTTAACCCTGTTTCCCTCAGTTCCTTGTTTATTTTTAAAAAATTGTTTCCTATTTGAAGAGAGATTGATTGAATCTGAACTTTGAAATTTGAATTACTATTCAGTGAATCTATGAATAAAAAAATGAAGCTTTTCCCCTGTCTTTTAATAAGTGAATGACTTAAGTATCATATACCTTTACCTATGATATTCTGTTGAAAGTTTTGGTTTTGAATGTGTGTGAAGTAACTCAAGTGTGTTGCCAGTTCATGCTTTTGATAGCAGTTTGTTGATTCACTGTTATCTTCTTCACAGGCTAGTTTTGTGGCTTCAGGAAATAGGACTGACATTTCCTTAGATGACCCCAACTTTTGGCAGAAATGGGCTAAAATAGCTGAACTGGACACTGATGCAAAGAACGAGAAGGTAGAGGGTCAAATATATTTTTATTTATATTTGCATATTTCTGTATTGTCAGGACAAAACATCAGGATGAAAGCATACCCACAACTCAGGTAATTATGAGAAGTTCAAATTTCAGTTTTCTTCTCTCTCTCTGTCTCTCTCTCTCTCTCTCTCTCTCTCTCTCTCTCTCTCACACACATACATACACACACACAAACACACACACACACACACACACACACACACACACACACACCTCTTTCCCTAAGCACACTCATATTTTTCTTTTCATTAATATTTTGTCTCATTTTTTTGAAGTTTTCAGTTTTAATAAAATTCATTTTTTTAAGTTTCTATTTTTAATAAAGTTTGATATCAATTTTTAATTGCTTTAACTTAGCTTACTTGATGAATAAAAATAGCCTTTATATTTGTCACCCTTAAAAAATGTCACCCTTTAAAAAAGCCCATGTGTGTACACCCTAATGAAATGGGCTATTTGTGCCTATGTTTATGGATGAAGAAATTAATTCCCAGAGAAACTAAATTACTTAGCCTGAATCATATAGTAGTGTGTTAGCACAAGGACTAGATATTAAATCCAAATCTCCTGTTTCTCAGCTCAGTGTTCCTTACATTTTTATTCCCACAACATATCCTATCTAGATATGGGTAATGTGAAAATATTCAAGATTCCAAAGGGGCATTACAATTGCTCACTTTTTCTTTGTACTTCTTCCTCCCTTTTGGGATCCCTAAAAATAATTACAAAGATTACTTAAAATGTAGTTCTTATTTCTAAGTGTTCATTCTTCTTATAGAGAGCTAAATTTCTTGAAATGGAAGAAACACAAAAATACCACTTCTCTTCTACCATGAACTTAAAGCTTTAGAGGAGGTCATCTAGTCTATAGTCTTCATTTTTACAAATGAGGAAACAAAGACCTGGAGCTACTAAATGACTTGTCTGAGGTCCCAGGGAGACAGTTAATGACAGGGCTGGGATTTCCATAGCCATTGTGCTCTGCTGCCTTTGAATAATGTGGTGTTAGAAGCAATAACCATCCAACGACTCTAGTCTAACCCCTCTGAAAAGTTCTGCTTTTTGAAGGGAAAAGTGTGTAGAAAAAGCTTGGAATTTTCTTTATTGCTTAGATCTATGGCAGAAGTTTCTCAAGAGCCACATTCAGGTGTTTATTATAGTTAACAAAGATATGTTTTCAATATAATTTCTGTGATTTGCAGATTTATTATGTTCACATAGCCTGCATCTATTTTCAAGTAATTTTCTAGTTGGACAATGTTTTTACTCTTGTCTAGATCATTACTTCTGGATTTTTTTTTCCCTTTTTCAAACCCAATCATTGTTATCAAACTAAATTCCACTTACGGGTTAGGAGACATGAACACTGGGGAAGCAGAACAGGGGACTCTATAGTTTAGAACAGAGTCTATGAAAAAGAAAATGACCCTTATTAACCATCGCTACCTGTCCTTAATGTTCTTCATTGCTACTTAGCACAGTCACTTAAAGTTTTCATGGTATAGTCAGTTCTTCCAGCTTTTTAAAAGAGAACAAGGAATGAATATTTGTTCCATGGACACTACTAGCCTGATAATGAATGATTTGGAAGACTTAGCACTATAGAATCTTAGACTTAGTACCTCAGAAGTCAACTAGTCCTACTCATCTTCCAATTTGGATTCCCTTACAACATCCCTGAGAGAGGATCATCTAGTTCCTGTTTTAACCCTTACAAAATGAGGGTTTTTTATGAATCTTTGGCCCTTACCTTAGCAGCTCACCTTAAAATATGGTACATAGAGACACACCTGCTTATTCTGAAGTGCTCACTCTACATCTGCAGCTGAGCCCAAGAGGTCCTTTCTGGATTCATGAACCAACTTCCTCCTATACCCAGATACCAGCAGTCACAGCCACCCAGTCACAGGACCTTCAGAATTATAATCTAACCTCCTTTCACCAAACGAATGCACTTTAAACTTTTCATTCTTTGGGATTTTCAAGAGTTATATTAAATGCTTTAAAATAAGTAAAAGTTATTTATATTTACTTAGAGATTTACAAAGTGTATCAATCCCATGAACCAAGCCCTAAGTAGAATTCCATCTTGCTCAGAGTGAAACTAAGTCTCAGCAAGGGGAAATGGCTTACCTAAGATCACACAATTTGTAAGGGTCTTTTTTTTTTTTTTGTAAGGGTCTTGTGACTGCAATTCCAACATTCTTCTACACTGTTTTTGTTGCCTCCTTACTAAACTCACCCGTTGTTTTATAGTCAGGTTTCTTTCTCTTTAACATAGGAGAGGAAAATAACCTTTACATCTTTAGCAACATAAAGCAAGATTTTTAGTCTAATATAAACAATTGTGATGTCCATTTTAAAGTTGATTCTACCTAGAGAGGCCAATGTGAAAGACATTGCAGGAATCGAGGCAAAACCTGTGCTATAGGCAGGTGGAATAGGAAAGTCATGCTGACTGACATTGAGGAAAATGGCCTTTGAAGTTATATCAATAGATAAAATTGTGGAGCTAGAAAGAATATTTTCTGTGAAAGGCTTTTCTATAGGTCAGCTATCTAAGGCATTGTCGATAAAAAAATGGATAATGAATCAGGGTGAACACAGAGTTGCTTAACACATAGTTGGAAGGGTGATTGGTGGTGTCTCCAGAGTTCAGCATACTCTCTGCCTTCTGAGCTAAGTAGCTAAGTTTCTCTTGGCAAGATCAGATGGGGACCCCATAGGGATGTTATCTTTGTGAACCCCTATAAGACTGGTTGCAACAACAGCAGATAGCTGTGAACAGCACTGAGAACTGAGGAGCACACGTAATATTTTTTAAAAACCCAAAGAAATTCACTCTCTTCTTGTTATGGGGTAGCAGAATTATTTAAGAGACTTTCTCCTACTCTTTCTACTAGGATAATATTTATATTTTGGGAGGCAAGCAGGGCCCAGGATTCTTGCCTGAAAATGGCTCTTTTAGATGCAAAGAGGGCTGACAAAGGATCACTGTTGTGTGTGTGGATGAGAAAGAGAGACAAGAGGTGCTTCTCCCACAACAGCCCCTTCTCTGTCTCTAGGAAAGCTTAGTGATCGACCGACCCCGTGTGAGAAAGCAGACCAAACACTACAACTCCTTTGAGGAGGACGAGCTGATGGAATTTTCTGAGTTAGACAGTGACTCTGATGAAAGGCCCACCCGATCAAGGAGGCTAAACGAGAAAACCCGGCGCTACCTCCGGGCAGAATGCTTCCGGGTAGAGAAGAACCTGCTCATCTTCGGGTGGGTATCTGTTATACCTGCCTGTTCTCTCTGTCAAGCCAATCCCTTAGGGTTTGTTGGGGGTATCTAACAGGTCCTGTCAGCCCTGGTTTTGGGTTTTCTCTCAGTCTCACGGGTTTTCTGTTCCTTGTCAGGGAACTGTTAAGACAAAACAGAGTTGTTTTTTCCCGTAAAGGTCCCTTGGGTGACTGAACTTCTCTCAGAGTATTTTACTCATGATTTTATCTCCTGCTCTCATTCTTACCTCCATAGACTCTCTAGGTACTTAACCTTGACTCTGCTTTATTCACTTGGATGCTTTGAATTCATTACATTTTATACTGTCATTGTGGGGATGTTGAAGAGACTGGAGGCAGAGAGGGTAGCAACTAGGAAGGTACTTATTTAAACCTGGTTTCATTGCCAGGCCCTCCAGTCTTATGGTTCTGATGGTTTCATGCAAAACATTCAGTGTCTGATGTGTTGGACACCACAGTGATACATACTGCAGTTGTTGGGACCCCTCAGGCCAAAAAACAGAACAGCAAAAGGAAGTCAAAAGCTCATTGAGAAACTAGATGTATTTTTGATTATGGTCTATGAAGGCTTTCCCTGCTATGTTGTGGCTCTGAGATTCTTGGTTTTCCATAACTCATATCCTATGATATTTCCATCCCATAGATGGGGACGATGGAAAGATATCTTGACTCATGGGAGATTCAAATGGCATCTTAATGAAAAGGACATGGAAATGATCTGTCGGGCTCTTCTGGTTTACTGTGTCAAACACTATAAGGGAGATGAGAAGATTAAGAGTTTCATATGGGATCTCATCACACCTACAAAAGATGGACAAAACCAAGCTCTTCAGAACCACTCAGGTAAAAAACTCAGGACCATACTATTTTGACTCACAAGTATCTGCCTTTTCAAATAACCCACATTATTTTGTAAAACCTCAGCTTTCCCATTGTTAGCTAGGGCTCCTCTGGAATTTAAACTTAATAGCCTACTGTCTCAGTTGTATAATTTTTTACAAGCTCATTTTACCCTGCATCTAAAGTTTGCCTAACTTATCTCCCAAACTTGTACAATAAAACTAGAAGAGTCTACTTGATTTTGGATTTGCTTAGTCTTCATTCTCACCTTTTTTCCTGTTGTCTCTTCCTTTCTCTTCTCTTCCTTCATCCACCTCCCTTTCTCCCCACCTACAGGTTTTATCTAACCTGAAGGCTTACATCTACCAAAAAACTTGCAATGATAGCTTCATCTTTGCACCATCTCTCCCTTGACTTCTTTCCCAAAGATGTTCTTTATACACCTTAAGCATAAACCTTTATCTGAACTACATTTGCACTTACAGACATTATCACACACTAGCTCTTCACTTCTGCTTCAGTTGTTTTGTGTGTGTTTTGTTTTAACTAGATTGGAAGCTACATGAAAACAGGGATTTTGTCATATTTAGTCAGCACCAAACATAATATTGATTATTAGTTCTATAATTTTTATGTCTTGTTTCTACCAACTTGAAGTTAAATACCAGCTTATCTGGAATTACCAGGTGGATTATGGACCAAGACTGTTGGGGTAAAATATATATTGTCTAATAGCCACTGTGTACATAATACCTGTCTTGGCTAAGCTATTTCCATATGCCATCACCAAGTTAAGATCCCTCATTCATTCTTGTGTCCTAAACTGCTTATATTATAGGGTTATCTGCCCCAGTTCCCAGAGGGAGAAAGGGAAAGAAGACAAAGAATCAGATGCTACTTCCAGAGTTAAAGAATGCCGATTGGTTGGCCAACTGCAATCCTGAAGTTGTCCTGCATGATGACAGCTATAAGAAGCACCTTAAACAACATTGCAATAAGTAAGTGTTTCTGGTCTACTTCCCTCTTACCTCAGAGCAATTCTCCAACCCTAGCAGTGCTTTGATCCAGAGGGAAGGTCCCACATTTCTGGTAATTAGTCCAGATCAAGAATGTTGGAGATGTGTTCTGTACATTACTTTGAAAGTTAAGAGATAAAATACTTTATAGTACTTTCTTCATACCATCTCTTCCTAGACCCTTTTCCCATATGTGCACTGTGTACTCGAACTTTTTGAAAATTTTATTCTCAAAAATTGTTAGATTCCTGTTAAAACCCATTATTATAGTGGCAACCTAATTACCTTCTGGAGGACGAGAGCTATAGATGTTCCAAGGATTCTAAAGAGGATCTAGGTCTTTTCAGTATCCTTCTCCAAGTCTTTGCCTTCTAGTCTTCCTTTACAACTCTTGAAGAAGGCCTTGGGAGGATCTTTTCATTATTTAACTTTAATTCATTGAAAAAGCATTTTGGAAACTACATTT
Organism: Macrotis lagotis; assembly: GCF_037893015.1. Lineage (NCBI taxonomy): Eukaryota > Metazoa > Chordata > Mammalia > Peramelemorphia > Peramelidae > Macrotis > Macrotis lagotis. Next base: position 352,216,243 of record NC_133658.1, on the reverse strand, counting down.
TTCATTGTTTCATACTAAGTGCTGTGGGGAATATCATACGAAAGGAATTAAAGATGTAACCCTTAATCTTATTAAGCTTATTATTAATTTATTGAATAGTTAAGAACTATAAAGAGAGAATTGATGACAGAACAGCATAGGAATAGATACAGAATAATGTAACATCATATGAATAAGACGACATGAAAACCCAGAATAAAAAAAGCTGTATGAATATAGCATCTTGTAGAAAGTTAAATTTAGATTTGGATCTTAAAGAAATGTAGTGAAGAAAGGCATTGTACTTCCTATGGTGGAAATATAGCATGGGAAAAAAGAACAGGGGATAGCTAGAAAAAGCAGAATCATTATGGAATTGGTGAGTGTCTTGGCCTGGCTCACTTGATAAATGTGTTGAAGAAAACAATAAAAGGGAGGTGAGAATGATTAAAAGAAAGGGGAGGGGACTTGGGGCCCTCAAGTTTGATGTTAATTGGGTATCTTAATTAAGGTCTTATTTTTCAGTGAATAATGGAAAAGCTGTTCTCAGGAATTTTTGATAGGGTCATACATCATTAAAAGATATTCTAAAATTATTTTTAAAACAAAATATTTGGCTTCTATTCTTGCTTTTCCTCTGTATTCAGACATCAGCTAAGATTGCTTGACCCCCTGAGAGCAGCTTGAAGACCATCTTGCTCCAGAAGGACAGGATACAGGTAGAACACTATTCAGGGATTGAAGGAATGTAGTATTTCTCCTATCATTTCTCAGCCAGTTTGTCATTTTGAGAACACCAAATACCATTGATTTGAACCTTCTTCTTACATGTCCACAGACGTATGTTACAATGAAATGTTGTCCCTTATGGCCTAAGGTTTCCATGATCTTGTTTCTGCAGAAAATCCTGATGTGCCAACGGCACTAGAACCCCAGGAGATAGTGCCCTAAAGTCTTCTCTACAGGCTGGAGAAAACTTCAGTCCTTATTGAAACCCTTGTGGCAGCTACAGAAACTGCTTAGTGGCCTTGATTTTTGGTTATTGGGGGATTTTTATTTTTTGTACCTCTTGAAAATAACTTGAAAATAACAATTACAACAGAGTTCATATTTTAAAATTATTCCAGTGTTAATCTGATTTATAATGAATAGAATATAAAGAAGTATTTCCATTCACAATGATACCTAATCTAAGAAGTCCACAGACAATGAATTTAGCATGGACCGAATTTGTGAACAATGTTTAGCAGCTCAAGGCAGCACCTTTCAGTTATTCAACAAGTTTTTGGGGGGGTTTTTTTAGGTTTTTGCTAGGCAGTGGGGTTAAGTGGTTTGCCCAAGGCCACAGAGCTAGGTAATTATAAGTGTCTGAGATCAGATTTGAACTCAGAACCTCCTGACTCCAGAGCCAGTGCTCTATCCACTGCACCACCTAGCCGCCCCCAGGTATTTAAGTATCTCTTGCTACATAAGTGTAGCAAACACTACTAGGCAGAATAGAAAACAAATGTAAAGAATGAAACAATCCCAGCTCTCAAGGAACTCATACTCTTTGAGCCTTGGTACAAACTTGTGCATATCAAAATATGCACTTACCCTTCCCCTAGCTAATCTCTTTTTTAAATCTGTAGCATATTCATTTGTATTATTTCTCCATCTTTGATTAAAAGCTCTATATTCTTAGGTCTCAAATTATGTACTTCTTTTCTGACCCCAGCACACAGGCACATTTGGTAAATGCTTTATCTATTCCTCAGATGAGATCAAGGAGCTAGATTAGCTTAGGTTAAAACCATACTTCCTGTGCCTGACTGTAGAAGCAGTGAGCAATAATACAGTGAGCAATGTTGACTGTGGAGGCAAGGGACTTGGGTTCAAATCCCTTACTCTGCCATATACTTACTATCTGTGAGACCCTTGGCAAGTCACTCACCCTCTGGACTTTAGTTCCTTCTTCTGTATAAAGAGGGGTTCAGACTTGAAGACATTTAAGGTCCCCTAGTGCAAGATCTTTGATCCAACTACTAGAAAAATTAACTTTTTCTCCATCATCAACACTCATAGTGTTCTCCTGAAAATTAGATTCATATAACTGCTTAATGCCATATGCCAAGTGTAATACCACTTCAACAAATTAATCAATCTGTAACTAGCCACTAAAAAGTTAGTCATATTTAGTAGATATTTGTGACCAAGATGATTTGTTGGAACTTGGGAGAGCAGGAGATTACTTCAAGCCTGCATTGTAATCCAACAACAACAATTTCTTCTAGCAGTTGAGGGAACCTCTTCTTTTTCTAGTCTTGTCTCCCAGGGTGACTAAGCAGATATTTTTCTTCCTTTGTGAGGCAGAGGTATTCATAATTACTTACATTTGTAGGTTACTTTATACTTGTAAAAACATTTTCATATACTAATGACAAAGTTCTATCAAGATTATTAACAGGAGGGAATACAGATACAGAATATACCAAGGAACGAGTTGTCAAAGAGCAGAGTGTAAAACCAAGTATCCTAGTTTATTTGCATTAATCAGTTCATCTTTCTTAGGGTTCTTCTTCGAGTTCGGATGCTATACTACCTGAAATCTGAAGTGTTGGGAGAAGCAGCTGATAAAGCATTTGAAGGAACCCCTGCCAGGTATAAACATGTAGCTAGGCCAGAGCATTGACTAGGTACAAAATCAGCATAGAATCATGTGTGTTTTCTTCAGGGCCTTTACCTTTTACATGGAATAATATCTTTGGTTATATTCTTCACGACTGTCATCCGTATTCTTAAATATCTGTCTCATATATTCTTATTGATATCTAGCTCATTTGATTTAACACAGTTTATTAATTAGTATCTCTCAGAATGTAAATCCTCAGAATAATAAGGCAAGGGTCACAGGGAGAAGTAGTGATACAGAACAATAGTACATAATAGTCATTTTTGGTAGACTTGGTAGTGAACCATGACATGAACTATGCCATCTTCTCCTTGGACTCCACCTTCTCTTCTCCTTTTAGCACAAGCAACGTTGAGAAGAGTCTGAACCAACAAAGCTCAGGATAGCAGCAATTAACAATAAAATTAACTGAGCTCTCTTCTCTCTTATTTCCCTATGTGGGTGATCATGGAAGCTATAAAGGAAGAAAGGTTTGAAAAAAATATGAAAACCACTACCTTAAAGCATCTTTGTTTATCATGACAGTAAGATTATAGTTTAGCTTGACTGTTGAAATAATTACCATCTTGAATGATTAGTAGTTAGAATAGATTTGTAGTTTCGTTGTAGGTATAAGAAAGAGATTGTGACTTTTGGAGTAAAACTTCCATTGTAGCCAAAAACTTACAAATTAGTTCAAATTGTGCTATGGCAGAATTTTTAAAGTCACATTTGAATATGTGGTAGTGGGGATTATCTGTGGGAGTATGAATTGGATTAGGAGGCCATATAATTCTGTGATTCTTTATGATAATGAAAACCAGATAGAAGCATAACCCCCAAATTTGGCTGAAAACATGTCTTTTAAGTGAGGTGTAGAGCACTGTTTCTTAATGTTAAGTTTAATCATATAGCTAGATAAGAGCTATTTTCCCTTGACAGAGTTTTGAGGACTCTACTCATAATTATGTCACATCTCCATCATTCCTTCCCCAATTCCTGACCACAGTAGTACAGATGTTCTTGGTATATTAATAATAGTGTCTGTGATTTCCATTCTTTGAGCAGACTAAATACTGAACTTCTCATTTTAGTCCCATGTATTTGATTATGTACAAATTTAAATATAAAATATTCTGGAGTACTCAAAAACAAAATGAATTGTCCAAAAAAGACTATCCTTTTTTAATATTGTTGATTCCATTCTTAACTACGATACTACTAAGATCCTGGACTATGGTATTGGATTGTTGGATGTTGCATTTTTGTCTGTGTACAGAAAAATGTCTATCCATCCTGTGTCCTCCACAGAGAGTTGGATGTTTTGCTGCCTGATATTGACTACGTGGAGATCCCAGTGGATTGGTGGGATGCCGAGGCCGATAAGTCTCTTCTTATTGGAGTGGTCAAGCATGGTGTGTATCTTGGGAGATTTAATATTTTGTTCCAATAAATGATCACCCCAGGGAAAAATTTGCTTTAAGAAACTTTTAAATGGATTAAGTAAATTTCTCTTGGACAGTTGTGAACAAGGAGATAAAATATATATGGCATCAACTTTTGAAGTTTTTCATGTAGGTACTATTGGCCATTTGGTCATTATCTAGTTACATCTTTCACTTTCAATAAAATTTCACCTGTAGATCTTGGAAATTAGTCCAAATGAATGTACATGTTGTAGCTATAGTATGAATGTTTTCAATAGGTTGGAGATTCAAAGGTTAGAAAAAGTTTGTCACAAATATCCCTGGAAGAAAAATTCAGTTGTGTAGGGTTATCCAAAATCAAGCACATTTCAATCAGTCCATAAATACATAAGTATATATTAAGTATGTATGGCAGACCAGGTACTTCCCTAAGTGCTGATAATTAGTATTGTTGTTATAATGCCTAACGTTAAAATATGGTCATAGATACTGCAGTAAATATTTCTAGAAGCTTTTCATAATAACCTGGGACCCCAGAGTCTGATCATGTAGCCATTTGTGGCCTCAGCTCATTGTGAGTTAATCCCTGATGAGAAGTGTTCAATTTAAACTATAATCATTAAACTAGATTAACTTGAGATGTGAGGGATACTATTATCCCTCTGAGAGCCCCCAAGTGAATAAATGCACTTTGGTACGTATATCACTATTGAAAGATTATTAACTCTAGCATTTCACTAATACTTAATAAATGCTCAGAAATATTAATCTGACCCATAGGCAACTTGTTTTAATACTTTATTGGATATTTCCTCAAACCCAATTTAAAATTCAAGTATTTGATTTTCTCTCTTGGAAAGTACAATGCCAGAGCTACTTTTGGAACCTTATGCTAAGTTGAAAGTAATGACAAAACTTATCCCTAATTTTAGAAAAGGAAGCATGTAATGTCTCAGGGACTCAATGATACTGTAGTGTGAGACCTTAATGAATAGATGAACTTGAAATTCTACAAATATACAGTAAGATATCACAGTATTCTGAAGATGGACAAACTTTAAAAGCAGGTCAGAATATAATGTATAAGTTCTATTCCTTCAGGAAAAAAATACTGATGATTACCATAATTATATTTCCCTGGTAGTTTTCTGGTGTCTTCCTCATGAAATTGATTATTTAGAGCATAAATGCATTTGGAAATTAAAATATCATTCAGATTCTACTTTCCTGCCTTGATATGAATCAGCACTTTTATTTCTATTGTTTTCAGTATTAACCAACACAGAACACTGCTGAATGTTATAAGAGTGTGATGATCAAACCATTTGAACCTGTCGAGAAAATGCTCAAATTCATATAGAATACTTAAAGGTGATTTAAATTAAGATATTAGATAGTTCAGGCACAGACATTCCATTTGTTAATAGAAAAATTGCCATAGCAGAAGTTCTAATCTGTACCAGGCTCATGATTGCTCTTGTTTGGGTAAAGTGACTACAACAACTTACCCCACCCCAGGAGTCCTAGGTTGTACAAAATCAGAGTTGGAAAGATTTGAATTATAATAGTTCTGTCTATTCTCTCGGAAAGGGCCATGAAGAAGAAATAAAAGAAGAAAGACAATCATTCTTAAAAACCTACTTTCTTGTTATTTTCACTTTTCATTCTATACTTTGTTTCAACTTTTCATTCTTTGTCACTAGTGCCATATGACTATGAAGGGAGGTCATAGATTTGGAGGTGGGAGGGACCTAAGTTTCCCTGTAGTCCAATTTACTCATTTTACAGGTGAGGAATTAAGACCCATGAGTCTTCTGACACCAAATCTAATGTTCTTTTCATCATGACATGCTACTGTTGAAAGAATTGCATGGTAGTATCAACAAGTTACTAACTCTGAATGAGCAGCTCTTATTTTGCTGATGGTGTCTTTAGACTTAGTGCAAAAGAGCCCCTGAAAGAAAATTGATGTCTAAATGTATCATCATCATCATCATCCTCATCATTGTCCCTTTCATTATCATCATTATCAAAAAATGCATATTTCCAACAGAGGTGCCAAAACTAATGAGGAATCTAAAGAACAGCAAATTAAATTCAGTTCTTTTAACACTTAAAATGGTTCCACTGCACATCATTCATAACTGGGAATTATGATCATGTGCTGGCAGTAGGAAAAATATACTTCTAGATATTTGTCTTATGTCCTGGAGATTTCTAGTCAATAGTATCTCACTGTTGATTCTCTTTTTAATCTGCTTATCAAAACAATCATGAGATTTCTGTTTCAGGAAACTTAGAAATTATGTACTTTCTGTTGCATGGCATTGTATTAGCTTTCTTCTAGATTAAAATCTGTAAAGTTGTCTTTTTCAGAGCTTGTTATAGATTGATTCTAGGGTTTATCCAGTGGATTAGCTTTACTTCTAGCACTAGTGAATTCAGTTATTAGATCACTTTTAATCAAATAAGTCGATACAATAGTTACCTTTTTGCCCTCAACCTTTTTAATCACATTGCCAGACGTTTTCAATGTAATCTGTATGATCCCATGCATTAAGATGGCAATAGCAATGGAAGCAGGCCTAAGTTAGAACATAAAGTTTGCTACAAGGTGAAAAATTATGCAAATTGGGTAGCTCCAGCGCAAGATTCCTATTTATCTGTCATTTCATTAGTCATTAAACATTTATTAAGCACTTGCTATGTGCCAGATTCCATACTAAGCATTGAGGATACAGATACAACAGTCCCTGCATCCATGGAGTTTATAATCTAAGGGGGGAAGTCAAGCACAGAAGGAAACTGAAAAGCACAAAGGAAGTATCCAACAGGAAGCACATGGTAAAGAACTCCAAGAAGCACCAAAGTAATGCAGCCAGATGAGAAGTGAGATGTTTTTCCTGAGCCCCCCACCTTAAATGGAGGTTTTAGAATTTGTGACTTTGTTCTCTTATCACAACAGCAGAGAATATTTCTGAGGAATGAGTAGCAATATTGATTCAGTCCTGCAGGATGAGATTTCCCATACTGATGAGGTTCCTGGGGCATAATGGAAAAGTTAGAGAAATCTTAATAGTGCAGCCAGGTGGGAAATATCTCCATTGTTCAGTTAGCCAAAAATATGTGAATTTATCCATGTATCTGATGCTTGCTCACAGAATATTTGAAGTTTTCTTTTTCTTGCATGTATTGCCTAAAAATTTCTACTTAAAAGTTAGAAATATTTTCCTGGCAGGAAAAAAAGGGTGATAATGATTTATAGATTTATGATCCTTTAAAGAGCATGATTAAAAGTTGTGGCATTCTATTTAAGGAAAGAAGTTGGACCCATGTGTAAGATGGAGGTAGACTTTGAGGTTTCATGTTATTTCTAATATTCCCTCCTGTTTTCATCCAGGTTATGAAAGATACAATGCTATGCGAGCAGATCCAGCTCTCTGCTTCCTGGAAAAAGTTGGCATGCCAGATGAGAAGTCTCTTTCTGCAGAACAAGGTGTTACAGATGGTTCACATGACATTTCAGAGAGGTGAGAAACCATAGGGACCCTGGCAGAAGTAAAATTATTGCCTTTTGTGCCATTAAAAAAAAAACCTCTTCCTGCCTCATCCAACACCTTCCATAATGACTTTATCATAATGTTGCAATTTCTGATCTCTCTTTTCCAATCATCCCTAACACAAATCAGTAAAATTTTCTAAGTACACTGTGTCATTGAAGTCCTGCCCCCCAGATTTGAACAGTGGTCCCTAGACAATTCTGGTTCAGATGCAGTTTTTTTTGTACATGGGGATTGACCTGTTCCTGCTACACTTGCCTACTGATGACGAAGATAGAGGATGAATCCCTCAAAAGAGAAATAGCAAGGTCACAAGTCTTCTGTGCTGAAGAGTTCTTCAGATAAGACAGTCCTCACAGCTTGGTCATTAACAGGCCATTAAATCTGTGCTGCTGGCAGAGTCCTGACTTCCTGGTCTTCTTGTTGGTTATTCCCTGTCTCTTCCATGCTGGTCCAGCCACATTCTTTTTTGCTGTTCCTAGTACATGACACCATCTCCCTGTTTTTCACAGGCTCTTCCTCATGCCTCAGTGGCCCTTTCCTCACCTTAGTTAGAATCTTTACTTCATGCACCATCCTTCAGTCTGCTCAGAGCCCACCTCTGCAAAAGGCCCATCCTTACTAGTGCCTTCCCTCTGAGATTATCTTCCACTTACATTGTATTTGTCTTGAAGAGACAAGTTTTTACATGTTGTCTTCTGTATTAGTATGTAAGCTTTTTGAGAGTAGGGGCTGTATTCTTGCCTTTTTTTGCACCCCAGCATAGTATCTGGCACACAGTGAGTGCTCAGTGAAAACTTATTGACTGAATGATTAAAGAATATCATGAAACTCTATTCCAAGTAACAAGTTTAGTTACCAATCTGTAGCAATGTCCTTTGCTCTGCTGAACATACAGATTTCTTGACTTCCACAAGGGCCATATGCAAATAAGTGTTATAGCGTCTTGCTGGCTATCTTGGTTTTGTTTTTTTTTTTTAAATAGAATAACCTAAATCTTTATTATTTTTGATATGAGAATATTCTGTGTAGAACTCAAAAGAAGAATTTACAGTTGATTATGAAGTTCTTCAAATAACTCATTCACTCATAATTCTAATTTAATTTAATATACTGAAAAACTACAAATTGGAGTTCAGTTCATCTGTACTGAGAAAAGAAATGCAAGAAATATGAAAAGTATATATTGCCCAGATTATGACATGAAACTGAATGAGCAGCAATTCCATTTAGTCTTTGGCATATATATTGTGAATATGTATGCTGATGGATAACTAGCTAGAACTTGGATTTGAGAAATTGGAAGATATTAGACTATACTGCAATCAAGAAGTTGTGGATCACTTTTGGTGATTTCCTCAAACTGCCTGGTACTTGAAAAAAGACTAACTGTAATAGAAATAATCTAGTGGTGATTTCATATGTCTGCTGAAAATGGAAGAAAACAATTTCAGAAGAAGTAAAGCTAGAGATTACAAATGTCTGGGGAAAAAAGATGAATGTAAGCATTCTCTATTGTTAACAAGGAGGGGTGGGAAAAGAACCATAGCAAGGCAAAATGACCATAAAAAGCAGTATCTCATTCATTTGATAAAAAATGAGAAAGCATTAGTGACTTATTGATTCTGTAAGGAGAAAGGGAAGGTTTCCCTTTGAATCATGTACTTTGGAAAGATACACCAGAGAGACAAAGATAAGAACAGAACAGAAGCAGGTGAAGAGCTGTGATCTTTGTCAGTGCAGGAAGTACAAATGCCATTGATGTCATGGACCTATCATTTCCCCAACACAAGTTTAAAGCAGACTATTAATACCCAACATTTATGTTTTTTTAGAAATTGTCAATGGAAGGTAAAATGTGCAACATCCTTTAATGTATATGACTTGAAAGTAGAGGAAAGGAGAAGAAAAACTATTCTGGTCTTGCCTCTCAACCATAACTCAAGGCAATTTCAGAAAACACAGCCAGCTGGCAGAGAAAATTTGAGTAATGGTAGGAAAGTTGATCAAGATTGTAGCACAATGGCAGCTTCATTTTCTTCTTAGGCTTTTGTATTCACCAACTCTTGTACCCAGGTGAAAACTCTTATTCTATCCCTTTCCCTGCTTTGTCTATGGAATTGTTCAGAGTGGATTCAGGAAGACTTCACCATATTCCAAAAGAATTAGTGGTTCTAACATAGGACAATCAAATTCAAGTAGAAAAGGGATCCACTAAACCATATATATCAATCCCTGCAGATCACATAGTTTATTAGATTTAAAATGTAATTAACTTTTATTTTATTTATTTTATTAAATATTTCCCAGTTACTTTTTATTCCAGTTGGGCTGCACTTGGGAGTGTTGTGGGCCACATGTTTGACACCTCTGCTCTAGCATATTCACAGGTTACATATAAAATAAAACCCAGGTTTGCTACCTGAATATTTATGGTATTTTTGTCCTGATTGCTTGGAAGAAGAAATATGATCATTCCAGCTGTAGATTGAGAGACCACTCACAGGTATGTAACTATATGTAGCATGTCTCCATAAAAAAAAAAACAGGAACAAGAAAATTTGAAGTCATCTTGAAGATAAAGCCCCTAATTGGGCTCACTTAGGAGAAATATTTGGGCACCTAGCTCATTTTTTAAAGACACTGACTGACCTGAGTATGGAAAATCAAAGTTTAAAAAAACAAACACAAACACACATAATCCCTCTCTTAAGGGACTTTACAGTCTAATAGTGGAATAAACCATATATTAACAAATAAACATAATGCAAACTAGAATTTGGTAAGAACAAAGGACAAATCCAGATAAATTGAAAGGAAATTTGAGGAGTTGAGAAATTCATGAGTTTCTTATGATAATTGTCTTTACCAAGGAAAAGACTTATGTAGAGTTCCTATAGTAATCATTTGGTATTTTAAAATTGTGGAGATAAATTTTGAGTAAAACTCAATTAAATTTCTGTGAATGAGTGTCATACCTTATGTTAATGCACTGTCATTTGTATTCAGCATGACATTCTTTGTCCTTAGATCTCTCCTAAGGCAGCCAAAATGGTGGCAACTGTATATGAGTACATAACCATATTACCAGTGTAGAAAGGATATAAATATGAACTCTTATCTCTTCCCTCTTAGCAGAGGTACATAGGACTCATCCAGACTTACTTGTAGGAATGCTTTGTCTCAGTGTTTTTACACCAACCTTGCTTATTCAGAAAACAGCACTTTAGACAGAATCTGTTTTGTTGTCCTATCATTGATTGACTTCCTTTTGCTGCCTCTCTTATATAATACTTCTTTTGAACTTGCCTGCAGGGAATCTTAAGCTGTCTTTGCTAACAACAAAGATGATGAATAGGATGAATTATATTCCTATTTCATCTTCACAGTTACTTGGTGGTCTCTAAGAGTTGCAGTAGTATCATAGCAATAACAGTATTGTGTTACAGAATTCATTACTCATTCCTTCCTTTGTTCAGTGAATTTTGGACTTATACATACAAAGAATTTGGGGGTTTAGGGAGACTCCAGGTTCAAAACACTGTGATATTGCAACCAAACAAAACTGATGTGATCTTAGATTATATTGAAAGAGGAATAGTATCTAGTATTAGGGAGTTGATCTTCCTGCTATATGCTGCTCTGTTCAGACTAGTATTGGGTTGATTTCCATAAGCCACATTTTAGGGAGAATATTTGTAAGTGGTGAAGTATCTTGAGGATTGTGACCATAATGGGGATGACCATCCAGCTCATAATATTTAAGACTTGCTAAAGTAAGAAGGAACATTTAACCTGAGAAAGATAAGACTTAGGAAAAGGCACTATCAGAGTCTTCAAGCAGGTAAAAGACTATTAATTTTATTCTCCTTGTCTAGAGAGGGAAAACTCAGAGAGATGAATGGATATTACAAAGAAATAAGTATTAGATCTAATATGAGGAAAACCTTCCTAGTCATGGGCTGTATCCTTAAAGTATGATGTACTGCCTCGGGAGGTAATCTGTTCTTTGCTAAAGGTCTTTCAGCAGAGGCTGGATGACAATCTTTGGGATGTAACTAGATAGTATCTAAGGCCCTTTCCAACTCTGATGCTCTGTAAACAGATATGTCTCCTAGATAATTTGTGATCTTTTCTCTGACTTTTATCTAGAAGCACTCTGGATAAAGAAGATAATGCTGAAGACAAATTAGATGGTCTTCAGAAACAGTTGGTAAGTCAAATATGTAATATTATTCAAGTTTCTTATTTTTTAAAATTGTCATCAGTCTTTCCCAACTTAGCATTAGACAAAAGAGAACTTGAGACATTGTACTTTCCAAGAAAGTGCAATGGAACCAAAAAATTTCATATCCTTGTGATAGAATAATTCTAATAATATTAGGCATGATTATAATCACTTACTAGGTTAGAGATTCTTAACCTGGGGTCCACTGATCCCCAAAAGGTCTGGGTAGGCTTTCAAGGGGTATATGAACTTAGTGAAGAAAAGAAGAAATGCTTTGTTATCACTATCCCCTATGTAAAATTTAGCATTTCATTCCACTATTAATGTTCTGAGAAGGAATCCATAGACCACAACGAACTGCTGAGGGGTCCATGACACAGAAAAGGTTAAGAGGCTGTGGATTAGATTTTCTCCTGCCACAGCCTGGTAATGGTGCCCCCTTTATCATTATATTGGACAAAGGTATTAGTGCTATATGAAGATGGACCTCCTGTAAGTTATCATTTCTATATATTTACTTTTGCTTATTCCTTCTGCTCAATTGTGTCCAAGAAGTTGTGTTTCTATTACAGTGTCTTGTATATAGTAAACATTTAATAAATGTTTATTGATTACTTGACTTATTCTGTCCTGGAAAGGACCTTCTCATTTACCCCAGACAGTCTGACTAAGACTATCATTTTCTCACCTTAAGAGGTAAGAATTTTTCTAAGATATGTTTTCACAAGCTCTGGATAAGCAGCCATGTAAATTAGCATTGATCCTTTAAACTTTAGACCTAATTAAAAAATAGGCTAAAGACAAGATTGCCTTTAAAATTGAGGTTGTAAATCAAATATAAGCAGTCCCTACCTTACATATTGGTTGCATTACAGAAGTTGGGACTTTACAGAAAATGGGAATCAACCTATTTTCTCTTAGAAATAATGTCATGAAATCATAGAATTTTAGAACTAGGAGGACCCTTACAGCTCAGGGAATACAACTATCTTGTTTTACAAAGGAGGAAGCTTAAGTTCAATAAAGTTGAAATTAGATAGAGATATAAAGAGATTTCTATCTCTGTCTATCTATATATTTATAGCTGTGTGTGTGTGTGTGTGTGTGTGTGTGTGTGTGTGTGTGTGTGTGTGTGTATCTTATAGAGCAGAGGAGGACCCTTCTATCAGGTAGAAAAGTGAAGGGTAGCCTATTGCTCATAAATTATACATCATTCAAGACAGCCTTCGTATATTATTTTATCTGTTGTTTCAAGTTATCTTTGTTGCCCTTTATTGTTGACAGAAGCTAATAATACAGGAAGGGTGCTGGATAATAGGAAAATATTTGTGATAGGTTTAAAAATATATACCTGGCTAAATATGCTTTATAACATGACACACGTTTGTGCCAAGATAAGGTAAGGACAGTTTCAAGGTTATTTAGCCTTTCTTACATTATGAAAAGAAGTTGAACATTCAGTGCTAAGTGCTTGCTTACTTTAGTTGGAAAAAGGATACATATTAGGCTGGTGTGATCTAGTTATAGAAATTACTTCACTTTCCTAAACCTTTGCTTGTACTCTCCACATAGGAAAAGAGCACAGATGTTGCTCCCCACTCTGATTTGCATTTTCATGTTTTTTCTTCAAAGCAGCAAGACTCCAAGATAATTATCTGCATTTTAAATAAGTTGTGCTTTCCATGTTAAAAGTTTTTTTTTCTAGTCTCATCTGCCAAGTACCTTAAGTTAAAGAATTTGAGAGAAGATCCATTATATGCAGACTGTCCAAACACATGCCACCCGAGGCTTATATATATATATATCCCCTAAATGATCATTTAGGCTGAAAGGAGCTCATCAAAAAGCAACAATATTAATCCACATAAAAACACTTCAGTGGAAATTAGTCCTTTTTCCTACCCTAATCATACATAATTCATATTTCAAGTTTTGTATCTTTTGGGAATAAGGACTTAAAAAGATCTTCTCATTAGACTAAGGATTAACCTTTTCGATAGGCATTTCTCTTGGTGCTAGTTGAGTAAAATGCTCACCTTCAGAAGCATATCTCTGCCAATGATAACAGTACAGATTCACTTGGAGCCTTGATTCATTATTTTAATTTGAATTTACAGGGAATTTAACCCATTGGGTTCTTTGATTGGGCAATAGTACTCAAAAAGTGTTACCTGATACAGTTCTAAGCACTAACTCTAACAAACTTTTCTCTAGTTATTTTTAAAATATAAAAATCACTCCATGGAAGACATTCAGTAAACAAGCCTAATCCAGATTTGATGACAGCTCACAAGGAATATGTTTCTTAAATATTCTTATTCTTTCTGTATAAGAGCATGCAGTATACATTAGTAGTGATCAAAGAATAGTTTGTGGCATTCCTTGATAGTTACGGTCCCCTTTTTGTCCCTAGGAGGATACCAGTTTTGGTGAAAATGAGAAGAAGGAGGAAAACATGGCAGGTGAGACAGTGCCCTTCAGAAGGCAATGAAAAAAAAGCATCCAAGAGAGCTACTGCTTTTCAGAAGCCTCTTTAAGAAAGATTGACGTTCTTCAGACTCTTCAATACCTTTTCTGTTGTGCTTATAATATAGATGTCAAAATGATTTTGATCTCCATATAGCTGACATTGAAATTCTAAGAATAGTGACCATAATTCTTCTTTAGGACAAAGAGTTAAGGATTTAAGATTAATGGATCAAAAAATTGTAGGTTAGAATAACAGTGAGAAGGAAAACCCAGCTACATTATATTTTACAGTTCTGAATAAAGAAAGCAATAGAGTTCTTGCTTATCTCATACTTCTTATAAGTTATATCTAAGATTTCCAGAGGTTTCTTTCACTCCTATAAAGCAGCTTACTCTAGAAACAGAACTTTATAGTATTTATGCTTTACAGATATCCTAAGTTAATCCTAAGATTATGCACAGCACAAAGATTCAAATAATTTTTGCTGAGCTCTTGTTCTTGAATTTGTTATTAAAGGCCCTGGAATATGTTACTTTGGAAAATAATGGTGCTCTGAGTAAATTATTGAGCTATTTCTCTCTAGCTCTGGTATTTTTGTTTATCCTTAAAGCAAAAAAAAAATATTAAAAATGTGAGTTTTCACTTTTAAAAATAAATCCCCTTTATTTTGGTTGTTTGTAAATACTAATATCCTCACTTGATGTTTGAAGCCCAGGATGGCTCCGACCCAGACAGATCGCCCTGGCCCGTTTCCTCCGCCCTTACAGCTCGGTTGAGACGCCTGGTCACTGTTTACCAACGTTGTAATCGTAAGGAACCCACTCGAGCTGAAATTTTAGGTCCAGGTAACCAGGGATATTGGGTCCAGGAAGACATGTTTAGGAGAGCCACTGAAATGGACCCTATCAACAAGGATATCCAAAAAAGGTAATAGTAACAAAAAAAAAGATGCCATAATATATATTAGTAAAGAATATAAGAAAATCAGACTTCATAGCTAAGTTAAAAGTTTATATAAAAGGGAAATGTTCTCTTCCAAGGTTAATTAGGTCCTCAGAATTAAACAGAACAAAATATTAAGGTTTTTATAAGGGTAAATTTCTCATAGTTTGGATTGAATGCATTTTCTGGGGTGGTTGGGTTTAAACATGTAGATATCCATATCTTCTCCTGTGAGACTGGCAGCCTCTTTTCCAAAATTGCCTTAGTGTCTGGGGATGTGGGTTAGCAATAATGCAAGTCTAGTTTGCACCTGACTAGCACATTTAAGAATGGGAGTACCAAAATATTTTGCTTTTTTTTTTAACTTATGTGATTCCTCAAGATGGACAAGAAGAGAGCAAGCAGATTTCTACAGAACAGTGTCCTCCTTTGGTGTTGTCTACGACCAAGAAAAGAAATCTTTTGATTGGACCCAATTTCGTGTCATCTCACACTTAGACAAGAAGACAGATGAAAGTCTAGAAAAATATTTTTACAGTTTTGTGGCCATGTGTAGAAATGTTTGTCGCCTCCCCATGTGGAAAGATGATGGTAAGAAATACTTTTATCATATCAAGGAGACAGGAAAGTCTTGGAATAATTTATTTATTATTATAGTAATATATGTTCCGGTATGAGGAGCTCCTTGAGTGTTCTGTTTGTTCAGTTGATCCTTGCCCCAAAACTCAAATTATTCCTAATCTATTTTCCTACAGGTTAGGTTAAGATTTCATAATATAGTTAAAGAAAAATTGTCTCAACAATATAATTATTCTTTGGTAAAAGTCGGAGCAAATTGTAGTGCTTTAAGAATTTGTTTTAACCTGTACTTTTGAGTCTTGCCTACATTAAAAATCTATTGCAAATACAACTTTATCTGAGGTTAAAGATGACTGTCATTTGTTCATCCTTTTTTTTTTTTTTTAAAAGTTTTTGCAAGGCAATGGGATTAAGTGGCTTCCCCAAGGCCACACAGCTAGGTAATTATTGTGTTTGAGGTCAAATTTGAACTCAGGTACTCCTGACTCCAAGGCCAGTGCTTTATTCTACTGTACCACCTAGCTGCCCCATTATTTGGTCATCCTTTAAAGTGATGTTAAGCCAATCTCGGGAATTTTACAGTAACCTAGTTGTAATGGTTGTTTGTAGTTTTGTCCTTTGAGCCACACATTTACAGATAAAATCCTTATAGTGGCATTTCTATACCTCACAAAATCTGAAGTTGAAAAATGTTGAAGCAACTGAATTAAATGTAAAGGACACCTAAGTTCTTGCCTCCACCATGGCTTCAGAAAGTCATGCATAATGGGACTAGCCTTTACAAAATTGTCCTTTGACCTGGGTCTATAATTTTCCAGAAGATTGATTCATTTTCTCTTAGCTTTTATTGTTTACTATTGGTCATGTTTACTAAAATAATAAACTTAACACTTTTGTCAACTGATGGTTTTTGTTTTATTATTCATAGTTAAACCACGATTAGATAGTGATATTATAATATATGATAAGTTTTGAGTTATGTAAGTAAAACACCATTGTTGCCAAGAACCATATCAATTATTAACTGAATAATTAATTTTCTGCTAATTTGTTTCTTGAGGTCCACCAGATCCCACACTTTATGTTGAGCCAATCACAGAAGAACGTGCTGCAAGAACTCTCTACCGTATTGAACTTCTGCGTAAGGTCCGAGAGCAAGTACTGAAATATCCTCAGTTGCATGAACGCCTCCAGCTCTGTAGGCCTAGCCTCTATTTGCCTGTCTGGTGGGAGTGTGGAAAGCATGATCGAGACTTACTCATCGGCACAGCTAAGCATGGGCTCAGTCGTACTGACTATTACATCATGAATGACCCACAGTTATCCTTTCTGGATGCCTATAGAAATTATGCTCAGCACAGAAGAACAGAAGCACAAGGTCCAGAAAACACATGTTGTCTTTACCAGACTAATTCACGACTTTATGAATCCCTTACATATACTCAAATGGGAAGGACTTGCGAGTCCATAGAGTCCATTGAATCTGAGAATCAAATTAAAATGGAAAGCATGGGTGATAATCTCAGTCACAATGAAAACAATTTACCTGATGTAACATGTGAAAATTTTATTTCTAAAGTTCAGGATATCATTTCTATTAACCATGATGACAGCTTATTACCTGATTCTCTGGAGTGTATGATGTTTGGTGAAAAGGTTTTCAATAGTGACTCGGGTTCTTTCATTCAAGAGAACCCCAGCAACACTGAATCCAAGAAAGATATTTCTGTAGTCTTAGCAAGCAAAAACAAAGAGAATCGACCAGGTAGCCTTGAAGTAGAGATGGCAACAAACCGCTGTTCCCTAGGTAATTTAGAAGCAAAAATAGAACAAATGAGCAATAAAAATGAGAAGCGTTTGTCTCTCTTGACTATAAAGGATATGGACTCTAACAAGTACACACCTGCTTCAAGACATGAAACTGTAAGACATCCTGAAGCCAAATGTAGTATTCCCCAACCCTTAGAGCAAGGGAATGTAAGTAGATTAATGGAGATGTGTAGCCTTAGTGTGTGTAATTCTGAAAGAAAACTTTCTTCAGAGCAGCGGTTAATTGATTTGTTGGGAAATAAAAGCCTAGAAGGTAAATTAATGTTGAATCAGAACCACAGTGATGAAGAAGAAGAAGAAGAAGAAGATGAGGAAGAAGAGGAAAATTCAGAAATGGGAGCACAAATAAGAGAAAGACCAGAAGATACAGGTCAAACTGATCTCAATACTAACATACCAAATAAAATGGACAGAGGCTTCACTATAGATAAAACCAGGGAAGGGGCCCTAGAGACTCAAAACCGTGATCCTACAGAACTTAGGTGTGTGGATCAAACAGTTTGTGAATGTCACTGCAAACCTATCGACAGGTGGAAAAATCAGGGAGACAGCATGCAGTTTGAAATGGAAAAGACCAAGTTCCCTGACCCAGACTTGTACAAAGGCAAAACTGCTAATAGTATTGCTGTGGAAGGTGGAAACAAAACTCTTCTAGCTGAATCCTTGAAAGTGGACCATGAGTTTTTACAAGAAAATTCCTGGGAAGACAAGACAGAAAGGCAAAGAGGTTACACCGCCTGCCCTTTTGATAGGAGTGATCTCAAACAAGAAGATGTTGACTTCGAGAATAAGGAAGATGATGATGAGAAGGAAGGAAACTTTCAGGGTCAAGGTATAGTATGGGGAATATTGTACTTTTCTAATGAGACCACTCACCATTTTTTTGGTCCCCACCATAAGTGCTCAGAACCCTTTTGCAAGCCCGCTTCTGTTTTTCTGAGGCCTCCTGTAATCTTAGCATGTTATGAATGTGTAATTTGAATTCATAAGGAAGCAATCCTAATTACTATTTCTGTTATGGTTAAATTCATCTTCCTGTTTCAGTAAGAGAGCACAGCCAGGTTATAAGAACCATTCTAGAAATGTGGAGATTAATAGTTTATAGTCACCTCCTTCCTTGTCCTCAGCAGATAAAAATGTGACTAGATTTTATCTTTTAGGAATAGCTAGCTATGTAGCCTTAGACAAGCCACTTAACCCCATTGCCTTGAAAAAAAACTATTAAAAATAGGAAAAGAACTAAGAAGATAATCACTATTTGTGGCATTTTTTTTTTGCAGTATCCTTATTAGATAGATCATTCACATATTATTTCCATTTTACAAATTAGGAAATTGAGCCCCCAGAGACAGAAAATGACTTGTAAGTGTCAGGGCTAAGATTCAATCATAAGCTTTTGAATCCAGAGGTTGGGTGTTTTCATAGTTGATGCTATCATAAATGGCTTCATAGTTTGGAGGATCCTATATTAGTTCTACCCATTTATAAGCTTTAGAGGAACATAGCATTATAAAGTTGCATTTCTGTGCTAGGCCCCATGCAAAGTACTTTACAGATGTTATCTCTTTTGATCTTATTTTGCAAAGGAACAAACTGAAAGGGGGGAAATTGATTAGCTAATCCAAAAATCTGGGGAAACCATGTCTCAAATTGACAGTCTGTGAGAATGAAGGGAAAAAGACTTTAGTGGAAAATATATAGAAGATGTACACTTAAAATTCACCAATCAAAATGTTCATGCCAAGAAAAATGGGCACTTGACACCAGAGGACAGTACAAAGAAGTGATGATCATGCTATTCATAGGATACCAAATGTGAGCTGGAGGGGCCCTCCAAAGTCATCTCATTCAATGCTCTCATTTTGCAATTAAGGAAGTGGGGCCCAAAGTCTGACATGACTTGTCAGGTCATAAGAATTCATTTTCAATACACTTTACACTTTGCTATACTGTCCTTAAGGCTTAACTCACAAAGCATAAAGTTTGACTTAGAAAGGGAAATAATAAAAAGCCATATGCACATTAAACCTGAAGGAAAGAAATACGACAAGAGACAGATGAATGCCACTAAGTTGGTTTCCTGGACCAACTTAAATTAAAATTGGAGCAGGAAGAATATTTTGGAAGAATGATAGAAGGTAAAGAAAATGAATGTTCTGAGACCCTTGAAATTTAAAATATTTTTGTACCTTTATTCTCCAAAACAATATTGAAATAATTGCATTTTTAAGAAAAGTTAAATTTCTTAATACACAGTAATGACCATGTCTGCAGTAAAATTTTAATTAACCAGGATGTTTACAGCAGGGATTTTTAACATTTTTTGTTTCATAGACTGCTTGGCAGCCGGTGAAACTTATGAATTTCAGACACTTCAATATATTGTTTTAAAGATGCATAAAATAAGATGCATAGGATTATGAAGGAAGCATGATACTGAGTAAAGTTAGCAGAACATTTTTTTAAAAAGAATTTTACTGACACTTCTCTCTCTCCATCAGTTAAAAACCCTTGGCTCAGGGTTTTCAGTTGTTTTTTCACTCATGTGAGAGCAAGAAAGAGAGAAAGTGGAAGTAGGGAGATTGGTCATTTAATGATTAAATAGAAAATCTTTTTTGTTTCATCCCCTTTTTATCCTCTGTAAAAAAAATAGTTTTCCTTTCTGCCTCAGTGTACAGTATATAAAGCTTAATTGAATCTTTGTTTGACAATTCAGGGTTTTGTAATTGTTGAGGGTCAACATTTCCAACTATGAATCTTTATTGTTTAGTCCTATAAATATGGAATGTATAGTAAACTGAACTGAATCCATACTCAACCAAGGCAAAACATTGAAAGATATCTTGTTTTAAAAGATACTGACAACTTAGTTCTTCTTTCTGATAAAAGTCACATATGGCAAAGGAGGGGAGAATTTTGATTGAGATCTTATTTTATGTCTCTCCTAAAGATTTCTTCATCTTCATGTCTTCCAGTCCCAACTCCCACTGTTAGCAGCCTATACGCAGCAAGCATCCTATAGATCATTAACTGACATAATTGCAGAAAGGAACTATTCCCAGGAAGGAAGGTGCTGATAATGCTACTAGTTGTTCTAGGAGTAGAGAAGTGAAGGAGTGGGAGGTGAGCTGAATGCAAAATCATTTAACTAGAAGAGACAAAGTAATAAGTAAGTAGTTCTGGGAGCTGGCTGTGACTTGCTATGAGAAGGGAAGGAACTGGTAGAGTTGGAAAGGGAAGGAGTGGATACTGCAGAGAAAGCTCTTAAAGAACACAAAAAGCAAGAGTTGTATGATTTATTCTGCCTGGCTTAAATCTGAAGCTAGCCAAGGCCTGGAAGGTTGAGGGAGAGGAGTGGGGGAAGGGAGGAGTGTCTGGTTTGCACACACAATAAAGTAAAGGAACATGATACATAGCTGCAGAAGCTGCAGAAACATTGAATGGCACCTGCTTCACACCAGGCATTATGCTTTTATACTGTTAAATAGAAAAGATTCTAGTACATTGCTCATTAGGAATTTTTTCTAAAGGGATGTGTCAGGGCAATATCCCATTTTTAGTCCCACGGTGGTCAGTCAACCTCTTCCCCTTGATACAGTGAGGCCTCTGCTAGGCTCTATGCCTCTGCCCTTCATTGTGGCATTTTTCTGATTAGTCTATATGAAATAACCTCATATTTGAAAGGATAAGTATGACTTGTCATTTCACAGAGAAAAGATATCCAGAATTTATTCCCCCCTAAACTCTGCCCCCTTCCCTATTACTGTAGAGGACAATCAGTCCCTCAGGCTCCCAACCTAGAAGGCATTCTCTATATGCCAAACAACATTTTGTACTTGATTCTGAATGCAATAAGAAGCCATCGGAGTATGTGGATGTATTGGGGAAGTGGGGTTGATATGATCAGACATGCACTTCAGGAAAATTATATTAGTGGATTAATGGAAGAGAGATTAGAGTGGGGAAGAGACATGAGGCAGGCACACCCCACTAGCAAGCTATTCAATAATCTATATATGAGGTGATAAGAGCCTACACCAGGCTCTTGACCAGAGGGGTCAAGGAGGGACAATCAAGAATGTTCCAAGGGTATAATTGAAAGACCTTGGCAACAGATTGATTATGGAGGATGAGAGACAGTAAGGACTCTAGAATAACTCCTAAGTTGGGAACCTGAGGGACCAAGAGGATGAGATTGTCCTCTCTATTAATAGGGAAGGGGCGGTGGATCTTAGGGGAAATGAATTTTGATTTGGACATACTGCGTTTAAAATGTCATCCAGGGCGGCTAGGTGGCATAGTGGATAAAGCACCGGCCTTGGAGTCAGGAGTACCTGGGTTCAAATCCAGTCTCAGACACAATTACCTAGCTGTGTGGCCTTGGGCAAGCTGCTTAACCCCATTTGCCTTGTAAAAAAAAAAAACTAAAATGTCATCCATAGGGGTGGCTAGGTGGCGTAGTGGATAAAGCCACTGGCCTTGGAGTCAGGAGTACCTGGGTTCAAATCCAGTCTCAGACACCTAATAATTACCTAGCTGTGTGGCCTTGGGCAAGCCACTTAACCCCATTTGCCTTGCAAAAAAATAAAAATAAAAAAAAAATAAAATGTCATCCATTTTAGGACATCCAGTTCAAGAAAACTGAAAGACAGTTGGAGATGTGAGATTGAAGGTCAGCAGAGAGCTTGGGGCAAGTAGAATTTAAGAATCAGCATTTTTGCTCTTTTTTAGTTTTTGCAAGGCAATGGGGTTAAAGTGAAGCGCAAGACCACACAGCTAGGTAATTAAGTGTCTGAGGCCGTATTTGAACTCAGGTACTCCTGACTCCAGGGCTAGTTCTCTATCCACTGCATCACCTAGCCACCCCAGCATTTTTGTTCTTTAGTCATTTTTTGTCATGTCCAATTTTTCATGATCCTTTTGGGGTTCTCTTGGCAAAGATACTGGAGTGATTTGCCATTTCCTACTCCAGCTCCTTTTACAGATGAGGAAGCTCAGGCAAACAGGGTTAAGTGATTTACTCAGAGTCACACAGCTAGTGAGTATCTGAGGCTGGATTTAACTCAGGAAGAGCAATCTTCCTGACTTTAGGCTTGACACCCCTAGCTACCATGCCATCTAACTGCCCAGTGTCAGGATGGAATTTAAATCCAGGATGAGTTCACCAATGAATTAGTTCTAGAGGAGAAAAGAAAAGAGGACCCAGACAGAACCATGAGGGACACTTCCTGAAAGAGGATCAGCAAAGGAGACAAAGAAGGAATGATCAGATAGGTAGGAGAACCAGAAAAACCTAACACAAACCCTGTTCTCAAGGAACTCACACACTAGTAAGAGAAACTACACACATGAAAGGTTTTGCTGCCAGTCAGAAAGGGTCCCATGGTTCTTAGGGTGCAGAAGCATAAGAGATAGCAATGCTTCTCCTTGAATGTCATTTCTACTGATAAAATTGAGGTAGCTTGATAGTGCAGTGGATGGAGCACTGGGCTGAGATGAGTCTTACTGAGTTCAAATCTTAGGCAAGTCATTTAACCCTGTTTGCTTTAGTTTCCTCATTTGTAAAATGAACCAGAAAAGAATTGGCAAACTACTCTAGTACCTTTGACCAAAAAAAAAAAAAAAAAATGAGGTCATAAAGAGTTGGACACAACTGAAAAATGACTTAACAAAAACTTTTAAAATCATAAGTTTCTTACGTTGAGTGATTTGAGTGTTCCAAACACACCACATCAAACCACCACTGTGGTGAGCCTCCAAGGTGCAGAGGGTCACCAGATTGCCTAAGGAGAGGTGCTAGCCAGGCCAGGTTAGAAAAACAGTAGTGCTGATTGGTATTTGGGGTGGGCCCATCATTATACTCAGTCTCTCATCACCGTCATCACAAAAAAAAAAGAAATTGAATAGTTTGACTTTAGTTCATGTATAAAACTCATCTGCACATTTTTTATATTTTCAGATTATCCAGGAAAATACTCTGAAGAAGAAAGTAAAAGCTCTGCATCTGGAATAGCAGGAGACATTGGAGACGAACTCCAGGAAGCCCGAGCACCAACAATTGCCCAACTTTTGCAAGAAAAAACTCTTTATTCCTTCTCTGAATGGCCAAAGGTGCCTTCCAAACATTATGATGCCCATTAAGAATACTCATAACTAAAAGCAGTATATTTGGTGCCTCCTTAGGAATTAGCAAAATCAGGGACTTATCTACAGAACTTCAGAATTTGGAACCTAAAAAGATAGTCTGTGATGAGATCCATCTCCGTACACACATACACACATATAAATCCATTAGCTCTCCTGATCTTCTGACTTTGCCTTAGTTTGACTTTCTACTGACGCTCTAGTCTCATATGTTTCATGGTTAATTATTTATAAACCATTCCAGCAAATGTTATTTAAGACTTAATTTTTTTTATTTTTATTTTTTTTTTTTTTTAGGTTTTTGCAAGGCAAATGGGGTTAAGTGGCTTGCCCAAGGCCACACAGCTAGGTAATTATTAAGTATCTGAGGCCGGATTTGAACTCAGGTACTCCTGACTCCAGGGCCGGTGCTCTATCCACTGCACCACCTAGCCACCCCAAGACTTAATTTTTTAAAACTAACACATTTTGGGGCGGCTAGGTGGTGCAGGAAACTTCCCTGGAGTCAGGAGAACCTGAGTTCAAATCTGGCCTCAAATACTTAATAATTGACCTTGGACAAAGCACTTAACCCCATTGCCTTAAATTAAAAAAAAAAACTAACACATTTTAAGCCAAGGGTATGTTATTGAGTAAAATAGCATGATTTCACAACACTTTAAAAGAAATATTTAATACTTATCCTAATATTTAAAAGATTAAAATGGTTTGCAGGTTTTTTTTTTAATTTTAAGGTATATGTGATAAGAAAATGAAGCTGAAAAATTTAAAGAATCAAACTTTCTAGTTAAGAATTTCTTAATAAACCTATTTCAATCAACAGGAACTTATTTTTTACAACTTTGAAGGTGAAATTTCCTATTTTTGTTGGATTTCATGCAATTAACTTTTAGGAGGATTTTTTTTAGTCATAGGATCTGAGAAATGTTAAATTTGTAAATATATTTAGAGCTGGAAAAGGGACCATAAAATTCATTTAGTCCAACTCCTTCATTTTGTAGATGAGGAAACAGGACAGTAAGGTTGCCCAGGTAGTAAGGGGTAGGAGCTGGGATTCAAACTCAGAAGTTCTGGTTACAAATCCAAGTCATGTTGTGCATTGATGACAGACACACACACACACAACACGTTTAGCCTCTACATTGTTTTTGTTTATTTTGAATTTTACAGTTTTTCCCCTAATCTTGCTTCCCTTCCCCCCATCCCCGACAGAAGGCAGTCTGTTAGTCTTTACATTGTTTCCATGGTATACATTGATTTAAGTTTAATGTGATGAGAGAGAAATCATATAGCAAAATTACATGGTAAGATAATTTTTTTTTTAATTAAAGATAATATTCTTTGGTCTTTGTTCACACTCCACAATTCTTTCTCTGGATACAGATGGTATTCTCCATCAAAGATGCCCTAAAATTGTGCCTGATTGTTGCACTGATGGAATGAGCAAGTCCATTAAGGTTGACCATCACCCCCATGTTGCTGTTAGGATCTCTACATCGTTTTAATATCTCATAGCTAGATTTTTTCGCATTATTAAAATTGATTAGTGATTCTAGTTATACTCATAATTGCTCAGTTAGTCTAAACATCAAAAGTGATCACCTTGTGATCACACTTAATCCAAAGTGGACACAGTTCATTTTGAGGATATTGGCTATTCCTGACTACACTCAGTTCTCATCTTTGTGCCCTCTACCTGTGAAGTGTTTTAAGGGCTAGAAATATTCCCATGCAGTGAATGGTGTGAGGTGAGCACCCCAGCCCTTTCTCTCCCCCAATCTTTCTATAACCAATTCAGATTGTCTCAAAGGAAGTACTAAGGAAAAAGTATTGGTGAATTGACTGCATTTGAAGTTTCTACTACCCAAGTGCTAGTGTAAGAGATTTGTTGTCACTATTCTTATTTGCAGGATCGTGTGATAATTAACCGCATAGACAACATCTGCCATGCAGTCTTAAAGGGCAAGTGGCCTTCTAGCCAACAGTATGAAATGCCAAGCACACTGCCTGCTCCGGTGTTAATCAGCAGTCCCAGCTCACGAAACAGTCTTGCAGATCAAGAAACTCCAGGCTCAAACTTCAGCAATGGAGCTACATTAGTCACACAGATCCCAAAGGTAAGAGGGCAGGTGTTTACCTCAAATGAGGAGCTGTTAATAACGGCTTCTGCTTGCTTTCTCATTCATTGATTCAACAGAAATTTTAGTATATAGCACTATTGGGATTTTCCCTAAATATCAAAATATCAAGGCAACAGATATTTTTAAAACTTTATCTCCTCAAGTTTCTTGTACTTTATTATATCTACATATTTTATTCTTTAATAAGATATAAGCTTAAAAGTCCTGAACTAGGTTTTTTGGTTCTTATATTCTTAGTGCTTTACAGATAGTAAATATCCAGGTGAAACTATGAGGTAAAAGTAGCTAGAGATAAATATTTGGAAATTGTCTTTATAAATGTGATCCTGACAATATCTCTAAGAAAATGATAGTCCTCTGGGTTTGAAATCTTAAAGGCATCTCAATAAATATTTATTAATTGCCTATTATGAGCTGGGGCACTGGACCTTAGGTCTTCCTGAGTTAAAAAATCTAACCTCAGATACTTAACTGTGTGACTCTGGGCAAGTATCTTAATCCTGTTTACCTCAGTTTCCTCATCTGTAAAATGAGCTGGAGAAGGAAAAGTTAAACCATTCCAGTGTCTTTGCCAAGAAAACCCCACATGAGGTTACATGAATCAGACATGACTGAAATGCAACAAAGTTCTAGGTGCTAGGGCTACAAGGACTAAAAAAGAAAGATATCCTCTGCTCTCCAGGACCTTGTAATCTAATGGGGGAAGATAAAACACAAAATGAAGCTGAAAAACTGAGAGGATGGAGAGAAGTATATATATATTCATTGTGGAGAAGTCAATCAGAGAATTCTCAAAATAGTGTATCTGTCTAAGTGAGAAAAATCATCTTTGGTGGATCTCACAATGGGGCAGTCCATTTCAACTTATTAAAACCACTTTTATGAATACCTTTTTGTCTTTATAACAAGAGTCATTTCTGGAAATATCACCATCTCCCCCAACCCCAAAATTGAACCTTCCTTTGTATCTCTCCCCTCAGATTAAAAAGTCAATGGGCTATATGTGTGTGCAGCATGTTGCCCTATTGATCCCCTATTTCTCTTACATGAGAAGGAAAGTATATTTAATTATTTGTTCTCTGGGATAGATATTGACTCTTCAGTAACACAGAATTTGAGTTCCTTTTAATGATCTTTTTGGTTTTGTTGCTATATTCTTTGCTTTTTGTTCTAGCTCTGCTTATTTTTTGCCTTAGCCCAAAATCTTCATATTCCTCAATGATATTCCATTATATTTTAACATACCACTTTTGCCTTTGAACATGTCTTTTTGCCATTGAATAGTATAGTTTATAGTAGTCTTTTATTTCTGTTTTTGACATCCTTAAGAAGGGTTACTGAGTTAAAGTGAATAAATGGTTTAATATTTTTTTCTTCCTTATAATTCCAAGTTGTTATGAATCATTTAAGAGTTGCACCAGTGATATATTTGTCAAACTGTTTTCCAATAGCCTTTAAAGCATTAACTGTTTCCACTTATCATTTTTGCTAAGGTGAAATCTTATATTTTAATTTATATTTCTCTTATTAGTAATTCAGGTAATGTTTTTATGTGCCTGTTGTTTTCTCTTGAAAACTGTTAGTCAACATTGTCCAATGTTGATAACTGCTTCTGGATAACTCTCCTTTGCATTTTAAGACATTTTGACCTCAGAGGAGTTGGAAATCCATTGGTCCTGCATCTCCAGGGCAGACAAAGGGTATTTGCATAACACTTTGTCAGAGACCTTCTACTACCTTATTTGTCCTTTGTTGGAAGGTCTTGAAAGGGAAATCTGGGAGATAGAGGGTGACCTTAAACCCAGGTCACATTGGCCAATGACAGAACTGGAATAAGTTCCAGGTCTTCAATTCTTAATCCTTTGTTGTTTCTACTATGCCAGTTACAGTGAAATATTAATTTAATATTTAATGCATCAAGAAAATGAAAAGAGATTAGAATATAAATGTACATCATTATTTGACTTCCATCTAGTCAACTGTTAAAGGAAGAATAGTTGCACTGAATGAAAATACAGAACCATAATGCAGAGCCTCAGTATCAACAAATATTAAAAATGCAAATCTAAATGATTTTAATGAATGAAAAAGTATTTAAGCACTTATTGTTTGCCAGACATTATGATAATATGATGTTAAATGCCTGTTAAGCTAGCAAATTAATAAAATAATAAAGTCCAGTATTTGTACAGAACTAAGTCCATTGATTGTGTAGACTTAGAGAATGATCAGATAGCATGTAGGACAAACTGCAAAGCTTATTGCCCTTTTACCTCTGAGAACATAACCCCACAGAAATAACTACCTCTCCTTCCTCTTATTTTTGACTCCCTCTACCTCAGTCCCACTAAAGGGTAACTTATAGAAACTTATTCTGGAAAAATAGTCCAAGCATCCCACAATAAGAAAATGGTTAAGTAAATGATGGTGTGTGATCATTTGAGAATATTCTTATATGTAAATGACAAATCTTTAAACTCTCTCAGTATGTTTATTTATCAGTCCACAAACATTTAATGAGTGTTTACTATGTATAATACCACTAAAAACTGAAAGAAATGCAAAGATAATTTTAAAGGGCTTAAAATTTAGTGAGGTCCTAATACACATATATAAAGAAATTGTACATAGAGTAGAAAATGATACAAATACAATATGTCAGAAGTGCTTACTATATATAGAACACTCTATTTCAGACTTGATCTCTGCTCTTGACGACCTTTCTATAAATATTACAGAAATATATTTTTATGTGATATTATTAGGTGGG
Organism: Macrotis lagotis; assembly: GCF_037893015.1. NCBI lineage: Eukaryota > Metazoa > Chordata > Mammalia > Peramelemorphia > Peramelidae > Macrotis > Macrotis lagotis. The sequence goes on along the minus strand of NC_133658.1, from coordinate 352,187,523 downwards.
TACTCATATTAAAGATGATGGTTTTTCTGATGATCCTCAACTGGAATTCATATACAGCCGTCCCAAACTAGTTCTATGGTTTCTAGAGGCACAATTGACTTGAGGTAGTTTTAATAAATTCATCAGTAGAATAGATATAGTTTATCCAAATTAAAATAAATATTTGAGCAGGTGGACAAGATAGAGTTAGACTAGATGATTTGATGATAGCTTCAGGTTTTTGTTTTATTTTTTTTTTCAGTACCTGGCTTGGTTGGGCTGTATTATTGCCATAGTCGGTGTTTAGGTGGACTCAGAAATATTGAATTACTAGACCCAAAGAAGAGTCATTATTCTGACAAACAAGGAAAATGATCAGTTTAGAAGGAACATGTGAAAACTGAGATACTAATGCTACTGTTGGTGGGATTGTGAACTGATCCAACTATTCTGTAGAGGAATTTGGAACCATGCCCAAAGGCCTATAAAATTGCATACCCTTTGATCCAGCAATACCACTACTAGATCTGTATCCTAAAGAGATCATAAAAAAGGACCCACATGTACAACAATATTTATAGCAGCTTTGTAGTGGCAAATAATTGGAAAAGGAATGCCCATTATGAACAAGTTGTGGTATGTGAATGTAAAGAGTATTATTGTTCTATAAGAAATCCCATGAGCAGGCAGATTTCAGAAAAACCTGGAAAGACTTGCAAGAGCTGAGACTAAAGTGAGCACAACCAGGAGATCATTGTACACCTTAATAGCAATGTAATGTGATGATCAACTATAAGCTCTCTTCAGCAATGCAGTTATCAAGGAAAATTTCTAAAAGACCTATTCTGGAAAATGCTGTCCACATCCAAAGAATGAACGATGGAACTTGAGTGCAATTCAAGTATACTATTTTCACTTTTTTAAATTTGTTTTTTTTTTCTTCTCAGCTATTTCTCTTTTGTTCTGACTAATATGGAAACATTTAACTTGATTGTACATGTATAACCTATATCAGTTTACTCACTGTCTTGGGGAGAGAAAAGAGGAAGAGGGAGGAAAAAAAACTCAAAATTTTATAAAAAATTAAATGTTGAAAACTATCTTTACAGATAATTGGAAAAAAATTCATTATTATATATAACCAGAAATCAGTCTTTTAACAAATTTATAAATAACACAAAAATTGTAAGTATAGCTAATATACAGGTTGACATAGTCGATATCCAAAAAAAAAAATAGACAATTGCTTGGAGTAAAGGGCCAGATTTAATAAAGATGAGCACATCTGGAATTTAAAAAAAAATTCTTCAGGATAGGACGCAATCAGAAAATTATCAGAAATAATATAAGAGGTCAATAAAAGAGAACTTCCTTCTCCTGCCTGGAGGTGACAGTCTACCTCAGAACTGAGACTCTGAAACAGTTAAAGAAGTTTCTGCTAATCCCAAGCTCAGGAACATTGCCTTAGTTGAAAGAACTAAAGAATGTATATATAATACAGTCCAACCAAGCCAGCGACTGAAAAAAAAATAAACAAAAACCTGAAGCTATCATTAAAAAATGACCCAAAAGACTGTCTGATCCACATGTCCAGTAGAGATACTATACTCTTGAGTTAAGTGCTAGGAGACATGAATCCTGCCCATTTTATCTAGACATCTGCTGCTCTGTAGCAGAGCAGGTTGCCTGAACCTGTCTAGCAACCAATTCCTAGTGGCAGCGTGACTTCAACTAAAAGCAGTAGAGCCTGGTAAGAAACACGGCCACCAAATGATCCATTCATCCAATCCAATAGTATATGGACTCATACAATCAAGACCTTAGGAGAAGCAGTCTGGGTGAGCAGACATTCTTTTTTTTTTATTTATTTAAATTTATTTTTTATTAAAGATATTATGAGTTTTACATTTTTCCCCCAATCTTGCTTCCCTCCCCCCCCCCACAGAAAGCACTCTGTCAGTCTTTACTTTGTTTCCATGTTGTACCTTGATCCAAATTGGGTGTGATGAAAGAGAAATCATATCCTTAAAGAGAAGTCTAAGAAGTAACAAGATCAGACAATAAGCTATCTGGTTTTTTCCCTAAATTAAAGGGAATAGTCCTTGTACTTTGTTCAAACTCCATAGCTCCCTATCTGGATACAGATGGCACTCTCCTTTGCAGACAGCCCAAAATTGTTCCCGATTGTTGCCCTGATGGAATGAGCAAGTCCTTCAAGGTTGAACATCACTCCCATGTTGCTGTTAGGGTGTACAGTGTTTTTCTGGTTCTGCTCATCTCACTCAGCATCAGTTCATGCAAATCCCTCCAGGTTTCCCTGAAATCCCGTCCCTCCTGGTTTCTAATAGAACAATAGTGTTCCATGACATACATATACCACAGTTTGCTAAGCCATTCCAATTGAAGGATATTTACTTGATTTCCAAATCTTTGCCACCACAAACAGGACTGCTATAAATATTTTTGTACAAGTGATGTTTTTACCCTTTTTCATCATCTCTTCAGGATATAGACCCAGTAGTGGTATTGCTGGATCAAAGGGTATGCTCATTTTTGTTGCCCTTTAGGTGTAATTCCAAATAGCTCTCCAGAAGGGTTGGATGAGTTCACAGCTCCACCAACAGTGTAATAGTGTCCCAGATTTCCCACATCCCTTCCAACAATGATCATTATCCTTCCTGGTCATATTGGCCAATCTGAGAGGTGTGAGGTGGTACCTCAGGGAAGCTTTAATTTGCATTTCTCTAATGATTAATGATTTAGAGCATTTTTTCATATGGCTATGGATTACTTTGATCTCCTCATCTGTAAATTGCCTTTACATATGTCCTTTGACCATTTGTCAATTGGGGAATGGCTTTTTGTTTTAAAAATATGACTCAGTTCTCTGTATATTTTAGAAATGAGTCCTTTGTCAGAATCATTAGTTGTAAAGATCGTTCCCCAATTTACTACATTTCTTTTTATCTTGGTTACATTGGTCTTATCTGTGCAAAAGCTTTTTAATTTAATGTAATCGAAATCATCTAATTGGTTTTTGGTGATGTTCTCCAACTTTTCCTTAGTCATAAACTGTTCCCCTTTCCATAGATCTGACAGGTAGACTAGTCCTTGATCTTCTGATTTGCTTATAGTATTGTTTTTTATGTCTATGTCCTGTAACCATTTGGATCTTATCTTGGTAAAGGGTGTGAGGTGTTGGTCTAATCTAAGTTTCTTCCATACTAACTTCCAATTTTCCCAGCAATTTTTATCAAAGAGGGAGTTTTTATCCCAATGGCCAGACTCTTTGGGTTTATCAAACAGCAGATTACTATAATCATCTCCTTGAGCAGACATTCTAATAGAAATACTTCCCCTACAAAACGTCAACCCCATCAAACATTTCAAATATGCATAAATCATCAATGTGGTATAGCAACCAAAGTACCTAATTCAACCTTAAACTTTATTAAGAGTAGCATAATAGGGGCAACTAGGTGGTACAGTGGATAGAGCACTGGCCCTGGAGTCAGGAGGACCTGAATTCAAATCTGCACACACACACACACACACACACACACACACACACACACACACACACACACTTAATAATTACCTAGCTCTGTGACCTTGGGCAAGTCACTTAACCCCACTGCCTTGCCAAAAGAAAGTGGCATAGTATCCAGCATTAAATAGGTAGGTGGCAGCCCCACTATATTCTGCTCTGACCAGACAACATCAGGAATTTTGAACACTATCTAATAGGCATCATATTTTAAGAATTTTGATCAACTGGAGAGGACATTGATGGGAGGAAAGAAGAGAGGGACAATCAAGATGGTGAAGAACCTAAAGGTAATGTCAAACAAGAAGACCAAAGAAACCAAGAATGTTTAACCTGGAAAAGAAAAGACTTAGGGTAAAACATGATCATCATTCCCAAATATCTGAAGAGCAGTCTTGTGGAAAACAATAAACTCATTCTAGGTGGCCCAAGAGAATAGAACTAGAACAATGGGTAGAAGCTTTAGGGAGGCAATATAGGTTTGATAAAAGTAACAATTTACTAATATTAAAACTATACAAAAACAGAATCAAATGGCTTAGGAGATGATAGATATTACCCCATAGGACATCTTCAAGTAGAGACCAGATAATCATTTGTCAGACTTATTATAACAGAGCTTCTTGTTCAAATAAAGTTTGAACTAAATGACCTTCTGAGGTCTCTCTGGTGTCATCAGATTTATTGTTTGTTCATTAAACAATTAAATGCCCATCGGAAAATTATATGAAATGTTAAATGAAAACTAGAAGAACACAAAATAAAATGAGTAAGTATAATTTGCTCTATTCATTATCATTTCAGAATAATATCATTAGTATAGTATCTAACCAAATCTCACTTTAACATGAAACTTAGTTCTGATTCCAGCATTAAAACCTAGTGGCATTTCTCCTGAGTGCCAGCCTTTATATTGTTTTTGTTTAATGTTTTACGATTATTAAAACTGTTTGGCTTCTGTAAATATTTATTTTACACTTCTATGATAAATTTTTTGACTATCAAGGATATTTATAATGTTCCAATTTTTTAGTTCCCAACTATTCTCTATAACATTGTTTCAACTAATGTATTTTCATGTAAATACTCTGATATAATAAAACCCTATGTATGCATAAAAGAGATTTAGAGTTTTTGTTAGGTTTACTATTTTTTTAAACCCTTATCCTTTTTTAAATAAATAGCAATAGAGGTGCCCCCTCAAAAATAACAAGAGATACTATGAGATGGTCCTCCCATTCTGAATTTCCATTTGAAATTATGAAAGAAAGGTGACAATTGTCCACTTCTGAGCTTATTTCCTGAAGACTTCAAAGACAGAAACAGAGATTCATCGTGTATGATCAACTATGATAAATGCAATTCAGAGAATAAGGACAACCCTGAGAGACCTGCTATAGAAAAATGCCATTCACATCTAGAGAAAAAATCAAATGCAGAGTAAAGCATGCTGTGTTCACATTTTTAAAGCTTTGTTCATGTTTTCCTTTTTTCATGACATAACTAATATATAAATGTGTTATATATATATATATAACTTTTAAAGAACTGTTTGCTGTGACGGGGAGGAGGTAGGGAAGAGAAGATAGTAGAAAAATATGGAACTCAAATTTGCAAATGGATGAAAGTTGAAAAACTACCATTGATGTAATTGGAAAAATAAAATAAAATTTTAATTAAAAAAAAGATTCATCATGTACTGAAGTGTTTGTACCAGCATTCTTTCTGGGAGAAGAGAATTAAAAACAAAATGGGCATGTATCAGATGGGAAATGGAAAATTAAATAAATATATATATAATGGAATATTATGTGCATACACAGTAATAAATTATGTATCTCAGGAATTTAGCAAAAAATAAATCATGGAAAGGTTTGTTTGAGCCGTTAGGAATAAGTATCACCAAGAGTATAATAGATGATGGCTCTAATAATACAAATGCAGTGATCACCAGAAAAGGTCCTAGAGATGAAACAACAGAATGTACCTCTACCTCTCCAACAGAGATAGGGTACTGCTAAGACTAAATAAACATCCATATTCCCATTCAAGTTTTTATATTAGATCCTTTTAATTGTTTTTTTTTGTTTGTTTGTTTGTTTTAGGTTTTTGCAAGGCATTGGGGTTAAGTGGCTTGCCCAAGGCCACACAGCTAGGTAAATTATTGAGTGTCTGAGGCCTGATTTGAACTCAGGTCCTCCTGACTCCAGGGCCAGTGTTGTATCCACTGCACCACCTAGCTGCCCCCTTTTAATTGTTTTAAATGTTTCAGTGGGGGAGGGTAAGAATGAGTAAAAACAAAAGGCAGCAGCAGTGTTTTTTAAGCACAGTATTTAGCAATTGGGGAAGTATATGGGGAAAGAGAGAGAGAGAGAGCCAGAGAGAGCGAGAGCGTGGGGGGGGGGGGCACACATGCGCGTGCATGCTCGAGCAAGATCCTGACAGGTCTCATAACCATCATGATGAAAGTTCTCCTAATTGTTCTATTTAACCTGGTTGTACCATGAGGTAAGATGATTTAAAAGAGCAAAGAAATGATCTCTTGCGGGGGGGGGGGGGGGGGGGGGGGGCTCAAGAGCAAGAAAAATCCTCTTTAAAAATTCCTCTAGGGGGCGGCTAGGTGGCGTAGTGGATAGAGCACTGGCCTTGGAGTCTGGAGTACCTGGGTTCAAATCCAGTCTCAGACACTTAATAATTACCTAGCTGTGTGGCCTTGGGCAAGCCACTTAACCCCATTTGCCTTGCAAAAAAAAAAATTCCTCTACCTATCTTCTAGCAGAAACCTTTTTTCTGGACTCATGGGAAACACCATTTGCCCATATTATAGAGTTTTCTTCATATGTAAGAAATTCTGAAAGTAAGATATTAATGTTATTCCATATTTGATATTAATAGGAAAGTTTCCTGACTCCAGTATTTGCCAAGGATGAACGAAAGCACAGGCGACCCTATGAATTTGACATGGAGAGAGATTTGAAGTCTCGGAACCTAGAACAATTTTCTGCTTCTCATGGACACCCACCTATTGTGCTCAATGGCTGGCGTGGGGAGTCAGCCATAGATCTCTCTTGCACACCTGATGGGCCCCCAGCAACCACTTCCCCTTTCCCATTGAACACCAGCACACCCAAGATTGGGACAGTCAGCACCCTCCAAGGATCCCTTGGAATGGATTTGTCTGGAATTTTGCAAGCTGGGTTAATTCACCCTGTTACAGGACAGATTGTCAATGGGACCCTAAGAAGAGATGATGCTGCCATGAGGAGAAGAAGAGGGAGAAGAAAAAATGTAGAAGGAGGAATGGACCTCATCTTTTTGAAGGATAGAACACTTCAGACAGGAATCTTGGTAGGTGTATATTGCTCCTAGAAGGAATGCACAGGTCGCTATGTTTTTCTGAGGAACCACCATTAAAATATAAAAATTAAGAAACAGTATTTCAAGATTCTAATATGGTAGTAACCCTTGAACACTGAACCATTTCATTTAGCCTTTTATCATTCAAGGTTTCTTTTGTAAAATGTAAACTTTTTTTAAGACTCAGAGGCTCTTTTTCTTGAAGTATTTTCAAATTATCATTTGAACAATTGGGTTTTGTTCAATACACAAATTAATGTTAAATATCATGTTAAATTATATTTCTCTATACATGATTCCTTTTTAAAATTTTAAGCTCAACAGGAAAATTACACCATAAAGTTTATGTAACTATCAGGCAACTAGGTTTCAATGGTATTTGCATTGGATTTAATAAATAATTGATGTTGATAATAGTCTTCTTCCTGCCTTGTACCCTCTTCCTTCTCATCCCTATTATCCATAGAATATTTAAGATAATTTGTTGACTCCATAGTTCTCCAAGTAAGTTACTTCATCAGTTAGCATGTCTAATCAATGAGACTTTGCTATACAGGACTATGTTTTATTTTTAATCTCCACCATGTTAAAAAAAAATAAGTCTTGTGGATTTTTTTTGGAATATTGCATTTATTTTATCAGTATGTTCTAAGATTGTTACAGAAACTAGTAATAGTAAAGGTAAAGAAAAATGAAAACAATTTCAAAAAACATGAGACACCTATTTTTTCTAGAAATTCTCTTATTCTACTATTTGTACTTAATAATTCACATTTTATAGGCCTTTACATTTTATAAAATGCTATCAGCAGAGCAACTTTATGAGATTGATAGCACATAAGTATTACCCCCCCCCTTCTTGTAGACATGGAAATGATGCTCAGAGAGAATAAAGTCCCTTAAAACTCAAAACTTTGATTTGAACCCAGTAAACATTTCAATACATTCTCAAATTGCAAGAACTCTTTCTTTTTTCTATTTTCATTAGGAGGTTCAAGAAGATCAAGAGCAGCCCTCACCAAGTAGCACTCTCCCTGATGGGCCAATCTCGGCTACCTCGTCTCCTCACACAGTCACAACAACCAGTGTCCCAGCCGAGAAGACAGTTCCCAACAAGAGTTTGTTGGATTGGTTGAGGCAACAATCTGATTATACAATAGAAGTTCCTACCTTTGGGACAGTAAGTGGAAACACAGTGTGTTCTTCTTTCATGTGGCATGATTGAGTCTCAGATTTAGAGTTTCAGTGGGATATGTTTCAGTGAAATATATGAAGTCTAAGGTTGTCACTTAAAAAGAGAAGCTTTTTTTGTATGTGGTTTCAAGACCTTTGTTATACCAAGTACCCTCTAACTGTAACATGCAAGTCAGTAACATCTATGAAGAAGTAAATGTGGCTGAAACTTAATGAGAGAACTGTCCTCACTAGCTCCCATTTTGACATTTAAATATTCTTGTTTCAGGAGAAATCAAATTATGAAATAAGAGTCTAGATACTTTTTTTTATGATTTATAGTTTTTGGTGTTTTGCTGTTATTGTTGCTGTTATTTTTGAATCATTGCTGTCCTTAAAGTTGTCCTTTAGGAACTCTTTCTTCTATTTTACCTTGGTAGTATCATCCCTTGGACATGATTTGTAAGAATATAATCATCAAATTTCTCCTTTTTAATTTCTCTCTTTTCTATTAACTATCACCCCCCCCCACTCCCTTGACCTTAGATCCACTATATTAATAAGCCATGTAAAGGAGTTTATTTTAAAAAAAAAGTGAGAAGAATCAAAAAGAGCCCTTCTATGCCTAACCTTCCCCCACTCCAAAGTGAAAGCATATGTAAGTGGCAGGGTGATTTCAAAAATAGAGGGAAAAGGTTGGTGAGCATAATACCACAGAGACTCTTCCACATTAGCTATCTCTAGTCTACTTAGGGCCCAGAGCAAACAGAAAACAACCTCTACATTTTCTTTCTGCTGTACAGCTACACACAAATTTAAATCATTGTGTTTAACTTTATGCTACAATTGATACTTCGATCTACTTTTTCCAAGTTAAAGGATAAAAAGGCATGAGAAAGCAAAGAGAAGGGCCCAGCATGGACTGGCTCCTGGCATATTTCATTCCCTTTAGTTTGGTGTCAGACTCTTAGAAGTGTAATGAAAAAGACAGTTACAGAGGACAAGTATCCAGCTCCTCAGAAAGCAGCAGGAGAGTAGTTTAATATTTTAATATTTGCTCTCTTTGCTTCTTAGAATTTTTCAGACAAACCGAAGCAGAGAAGACAGCGTTGTAAAGAACCAGGAAAATTGGACATGGGCTCCCTAAGTGGAGAAGAAAGAATCCCTGCTGTCCATAAGGAGACAGGACGGCAGGTAAGGGAGAGGACATTTGAGATGCAGAGAATATTGGGTTCAATTTTAAAGTGAAGCTTCATTGTTGATCAAAGCCTAGGCTAAAATGTCTGTTAAGTAATTTGCCAAATGATACCTACAGAAAGAATGAAGAGGAGAGAAGTGATATAATTTGGTAAAGACATTTGACTAAAAACATTAATATCACTGATTTTTCTCAACTCTAAGCATCTCAAACTCATTATGTCCAAAACTGAACTCTAGTTTTTTCAATCAGACCCACCCTTTTGCCACTTTGTGTAAAAGGTACCTTCCCTCCAGTCACCCACATTTAAAGCCTTGACATCCTTATCTTTTCATTTTTCCTCATTCCATATATATCTAATAGTTGCCAAATTTTTCCTACCTCTATAGTTCTTAAATCCTTATCTCTGAGCATACTACCACTGCTTCCTAATTGGCCTCCAGGTTCAGTCTCTTTTCTGTCCAATCTGTCCTCTACAATCCCTCATAACCTGACCCCAGTCTTCTGTGTGTCTGTTTAATGTGTGTGTCTGTGTACACATGTATATGTGTTATATAGATGTATGTATTTTGAATGCAAATATATATATGTGTGTGTGATTATATATATATGTGTGTGTGTGTGTATTCCCAGTGCCTATATAATAGACCATAGAATATATAATACATAATGGACATCAGGAAAGGTTGAGATTTAAAAAAATCGATTTAAGAATTATCTATATAAATATGGTAATTAAATCCATGGAAGCTTATAAAATTACCACTGTATAGAGAGAAGATGGCCTAGTACAGAGAATCTTGAGGTACACTCATGATTAGTGAGTATGATCTGGATCAGGATCTAACAAAGGAATATAAGAAGGAGCAAAAGGCAAATAGGAGAACCAGGAGAGCAGTGTCGTAAAACAGAAAGATTTTATTCAATCATTTCAGGCATTTCTGATTTTTTGTGACAACCCCCCCACCCCAGTTGAGGTTTTCTTGAGAAAGATCCTGAAGTGGTTTGACATCTTCTTCAGCTCATTTTGCAGTTGAGGAAACTGAGGCAAATTGGATAGATGGATGATAGATGAGTGAATATATGTATCCATATATGTAAATATGTCACTTAACATCTTGCACTCTGCAGTTCAACCAAACTGGCTAAAATATTCTTGCCATTTCTAACACTCAACAATCCATCTCCCATCTTTATGCTTCCTTTTCTATCAGTCTTATCTTAACTATTCAATTTGACCTCTTACCTCATCATTCCCCTTAAACTGCTAACTTCAAAGCTAAACATGATCTCTAAATTACAAAATCTAAAGATTTTTTTTTTCCCCTCACTGCTCATTTTTGATCTTGGCTTTTGATACTGTCAGTCATCTTCTTCCCCTTCCCACTCAGGTCTTTAAGACACTTCTCTTCTGTTTCTTCTCTTAGCTGTCTGATGGCTCTATCTTGATCTCCTTTACTGGCTGTTCATTTAGGTCATGTCCATATCCATAATCTTAGGTGGAACTCAGGCCATCTTCTCTCAATATATTTTTAATCTCATCAGCTTCCACAGATTCAAATGCTGTCTCTGCAGATAATTCTTAAATTGATTTTTCTAGCTCTCAACTCTTTGACTTCCATTTCTCAACTGCCTATTTTCCATCTCAAACTAAAAATCCTATAGACATCTTAAACTTCGCATCTATAAAACTACAGCATAGAGGTCATCCTCCACTTCTCATCTCCTTTCACTTCCAAACCCCCATATTCAGTCATTTACTAAGTGCCATTATTTCTCCCCTTATAGTATCTCTTCTGCATAGCCATTCTCTCCTGATGCTGTCATCACCCTGGTACAGACCTTCATTACCTCATGCCTAGACTATTGTGATTGCCTTCTGGTTCATCTCCCCACTCGTCCATCTTTCATTCACTTGTCAAATTGATCTTCCTTAAGAGCAGCTCTCACAGCATTGCCTCTCTTCAGTAAACTTCAGTGGTTGCCTGACACCTCTTCATCATCCCCTCCTGCCTTCTAGTCTTCTTATCCCTTTGCTCCCTTCCTTGTACCAGTGGTCCAATGATACTGACCTCCTTTCATCTTTCAGCCCTGGGCCTGCTCTCCAGCTGAAGCCCCAGATCTGGAGCGCTCTCCCTCCTCGGCTCCACTTAGAATGCACACTCTTAAAAATCTTCCTTCAACTGCTAATTCCCTGCCCAGCATACTTATTTATGTACCTAGTGTCTCCCTTGGTGGAACAGAAGCTCCTCACCAGTGGGGGTGTCCTCAGTGCTTGGCATGTAGGGGGTGATTCATAACTTTCCTTCTTCATTAAGATCTTCAAAGGATGAGAGCCATTCTCTCCTTCTGGAACCTGTCCTGGCTCACTTCACTGTAGAAAATTCTTTATAACCAACCCCAGTAGCCTCTCTGCTGTTTAAAGATAGTGATTCAGGGGTGGCTAGGTGGCACAGTGGATAGAGAACTTGCCCTGGAGTCAGGGGTAGCCGAGTTCAAATCCAACCTCAGACACTTAATTACCTAGCTGTGTAGCCTTGGGCAAGCCACTTAACCCCACTGCTTTGCAAAAACCTAAAAAAAAAAAAATCAATAAAGATAGTGATCCAGTCTGTCTTCACTGGCAGTCAGGATGGAGCTGGTTCAAAAATGTCATCTTCTGGGGCGGCTAGGTGGCGCAGTGAATAGAGCCCTGGAGTCAGGAGTACCTGAGTTCAAATCAGTCTTCAGACACTTAATAATTACCTAGCTGTGTGGCCTTGGACAAGCCACTTAACCCCATTGCCTTGCAAAAACCTTTAAAAAAAAACTTATCTTCTATAGTAAAACTGAATTAAGGGTCTGGGTTTTTTTAGCCATGAGTAGATTAATAAAAAAGCACAACCCCTGGGGTGGCTAGGTGGTATAGTGGATAAAGCACCGGCCTTGGAGTCAGGAGTACCTGGGTTCAAATCTGGTCTCAGACACTTAATATAATTACCTAGCTGTGTGGCCTTGGGCAACCCACTTAACCCCGTTTGCCTTGCAAAAACCTAAAAGGAAAAAAAAAAAGCACAACCCCTAGGAATAATCACATGGCACAGTTGGTAAGGGACTGCCTTCCACATCAGCAAGACCTAGATTCAAGTCACTTTGCCTCTCAAGAGTCTCAGTGCTTCCAGGCCGTCCCTGCCTGGTCCAATTACAAACAGTTGCCAGGCTACATCAGTGATGGGAATTTACATTTTGGGCATGCCCTATACCAATAAAATCACAGGTCTAGACTAAAAAGTAAAATAAAAATTTTGGTTAAGAAAAGAAGCTTTCACTTCAAAATTGATTAAAGCTAGACCTTGTTATATGTTTAGATCCACAAATTGTACATTAATATACTGTAACCTTTACCTTATTGTGTTATGCTTGAAAGGAGAATCCTAGACTTTCATGGAAATTGTACTGTATCTTTCCCACCACAGGTTCTAGCACCTTGTTGAAGGCAATAGATATAGATATAGATATAGATATAGATATAGATATAGATATAGATATAGATATAGATAAAGATATAGACATAGACATAGACATAGACATAGATATATACACACACATATATAGCTATATACTTATACACATATAAATATGAGTGTGTGTATATGAATATATATTAGCTTATTTTACTGGGTGTCTCTTTCCTTAGAATATTAAATTCCACAATATATGGAAAAAATTATTTTTGTATAATTTCTTTCCATCTTTAATCCTTTTCTGTTGGCATCAGCTGTATAAACCACCTCTACCAAGGTGAATTTGTTTTACTTTTACAGTTAAAAAGTATATATAATTGCTTATTCTCTAAGAACATTAGATGTTTTACAACATGATATCTTACTTTTTATGTATTTAAGGCAGTAAAGTTCTCTTTCAGCTTCATTTCCTCTACCAAAAGCCACTTAAGTACAGAAAGTTGAAGCTCATCCATCTTGGCCTATCATCAATAAAAAACATGTGATGTGTGTATGTGCTTTGTGTATCCTTTTAGCTTTAATGTAAGAAATCCTGATTTCTTAGGTCTGAAAACACATAGCTGTATCTCCTAAATAAATTAACACTATCTCCCATTTTATACCTCCCATTCTCTTTCTTTAACATACTAAATTAAGCAAACTTCACATTGCAGGGTATGGAAACCCTGCATGCCAGGAATTAGCTGACAGTGTTTTCATTGTTCAGTCATCGCTAATGGTAGTAACAGCTCTCATTTCTCTTGTCACAACAATTTTATAAGAAGAGGGGTATTATTTCCATTCTTCAAGTGAGGAAACTATGGTTCAGCGTTGAAGTTGCATGCGATGCCAGGCAGCCAGCATCAGGGCCAAGATCAGAGGGTTAAACCATCTGAACTCATTGTCTTTATGTACTAAGACTTATAGTTCTTCTGTGAAGGCCAAGTAAAAAGAATGCTGTATTTGTGGTATTGAATCATTCAGTATTATTTGTTGAATTGAAGGCCTGTTTCTGAGCCTAGGTTTTGCTGCTTAACACCTATATGACCTTGGTCAGATCATTTCAGTTAATAAAGTAGGAAAATGCTTTCTGAATCATAAAGCATTATAGAAATAAGAGTTATACTATGTGTTCATGTCATACCCCCGTTTCTATTTCACACCTCTACTTTGAAAGGTACTTTCTTGGTACCATCTATCTACCAAGATAGAAAAACGAAAGCATCCATTAGCATCCCTAAGAATTTTTTTAACTGTTCTACTCTGCCTAGGAAAACATGTCCATGGAATCATAGAAAGTTAAGAGACATTAGAAATTAACTAAATCAACTTTTTCATTTTATAAATGAGCAGGAATCTTAGACCCAGAAAAGGCCAGTAACAACCAGCATCACAAATCTACTCAGCAGTCAAGACTAGGAGCCACATTTCCAGTCTCTTAATGCTGTTTTACGCCATGCTCTGTGGCCTTTCTACCTAATTAAAAAATATAAGATGTATACTCAGGACTGTTCTTTCACTCTAAATACATTTCTGTAGTCTGCCCTTCATTCCAAACTGAGCAGACCCAATATGCTGAACCAAATTTCACTGAAAGATACAGGATGCCATCCTCTATGTGACTACATACATTAAACATTTCATAATAGCTTATTAAAATGTTAACTATTTCCAGCCATTATTCAAGAGACAATAATATTTAATGTTTCTATAGTGCTTCCTCTGTGCCAGGCATTTTACAATTATTATTTCCTTCTATTCTCACAACATCCCTATAAACTATTATAGTTTCTACAGGTGAGGAAACTGAGGTCAATTGAGGTTAAGTGACTTACCCAAGATTACACAGCTATTAAATGTCTGAGACTCCAGGCCTGGTAGTCTCTTCACTGTGACACTTATATTCATTGCTTTTGGTAGAAAGTTACCATCTAAATGTGAATTTGCTTATTCCCAGGGTGCCCATAAAATTATTATAATGGCAAACTCTTTATCTCAGACTCTGTTTAAAATCATATAGAAAACTACACTTAGCCCTAGGCATTGTTATTATATATGATTTTCCCTTTTCTCTCCTTCATTTGGCTTCTTATGGAAAAGGAACATGATCCCTTTCCCAGTGGGTAATTAACAAGGGGCAGAAATTTCCAGAAAGTGAATGTCCTGCTGCATGTGGCCATCCATAATATTTGAGGCTGGAAGCAGAGGCCTTCAGTAAGGGACTAATAGCCACTACAAGATGATTCTCCCCATACAGGAAGTGGTTAACATACTTGCCAGCAGTTATCCACAGACTGGAAATTTTTCACTTTCCCTCCCTAGAGGATACTTTTCTATTACTCCCTGGATCTGAGAGGGGAAAACAAAAATAAACCTGTACTAACCCAGTTGTTTTACACCACTCCCTAACTACTCTCTGATTTTAGAAGTTTAACAATATATGTTAATCTCTGACATTGTTAAGGGAATATTGATATAAAATAAATTAAACTATAAAATGAAGACTAAGTTGAATACTATTCTGAGTTCTACTGGTGGTTTTCTTCCAAACAGAAAGTTGCCACAATTAGTAATTCCAAAATTTAATGAATAAGAAATGAAAACTTTACCTTTAGTGGAGAGAACAGCTGGCAGGTGAATGAAAACTCAGCCTCAATTCCTTTTTATCAGTGTTAAATTTGCTTTATCTAACAGTGTATTCAATGAAGAAGTAATAGAAATGTTTTATACTATAGTGGCAATTTCATTTGATTGTTAGTGTTCCTAAGACAGATGAGGGTGCCACTATTAAATGTATAGTTCCTAGGAAACAAAGAGTTATTTCTATTGATAAGGCATTATACCTGATGAATTTACACAGATCATTTCAAAACTTTGTATTCAACAGTCTTTAACTGTTAATATCTCACATTTCTGGGGTATTTTATATTCTGTACAAGAGTTTAAACTTCCGTTTGAGGCAGGTATTCCCAAGATTATCATCACTTTTGAATATCTATTTTTTTTATCCACAAAAAAAAAGACATGTTTCTGCTTCCCTAATCCTGATATTATTGGTGATAGACCTCTTAAGGTACATCTTGGAATCATTCAGGATGGATCAGGCAGCCTCCTTCTTCCATCTCTCTGCTTCTTTGGAAAATGAAGGTATTAATATAGGACAGAACTCAGGAAAAGGGTTTTAATTCCATTAATAGGGAACCTCCTCAGTGTGTCCACTGAACCATTAAATTTATTCAAGAATCACTCTGTAATCTCTTGCCAAAACTGTACCCAAAGTCACACACACACACACACACACACACACACACGTACATATGGAGGATATAACCAGGAGGGCTAAAGAGAGAAATAATTATTTTCTTGTTGACTAAAAGTAAAAATTCAAAAAAATGTTAAAATGATTATAAGATTTACAATGGGAACTTTCAGTGACTAACCTTTAAGTCATAGAAATATAGATTAAAGATGTTGGAAAAAACTTCAGACATCATCTAGTTCAGTCTTTACATTTTATAGCTGAGGAAATAATTGACTTAGCTAAGAGCATGCAGTAAGTTTGTAGAAATCCAAGACTCAAACCCAGGTGTTTCTGTTATATTGTTGCTCCTTTCAAAGTTTTCAAGATTTAATCACCTAGGGGCAGCTAGGTGGTGCAGTGACTAAAGCAACTGGCCCTGGAGTCAGGAGTACCTGAATTCAAATCCAGCCTCAGTCACTTAATTACCTAGCTGTGTGACTTTGGACAAGCCACTTAACCCCATTGCCTTGCAAAAATAACAACAAAAAGATTTAATCATCTAGAAATCTAGCAGTGATGATCTATTAAATCATATTGTTCAGGTGATCTATGTTTTGTTGCTGATGGATGTGAGTCCCTAATAGTATCAAGTTATTATCCTTTAACACATAATTTATCAGACATAAATATTTCACCTAAGTGAAATGACAGATCCCAGTTTGGAAGAAAATAGATCTGTATGATAAGCTAAAACATAAAATCTTTAAATGGTATTTATCCAGCAACAGAATAAAATGAGGATGCCAATAAGACTATACCCTGTGATTTTAGAGAAGCCATTTCAGGTTGTTAGTACCCGACAGTGAAGTCTTAGTACTATTTCTAACAAATTTATTTTAATTTTAATTCCTAATAACTTTCTCAGCTTTACTAAAGGGTAAAAGACTACTTCTATCTAGTGAGTTTCTTTGAAGCTTTGCTCAAAATGATGATCTGCCCAGTAGTAGATCTATAATACTATAGTATTGTATGTGTATAGTGTGTGTGTGTGTGTGTGTGTGTGTGTGTGTGTATATATATATATATTATATTCATTTAATTCTGGATAAGATTGTAATAAATTCTCTCTGCCCAGTTAGAAAGGAACCAACAAATGATTAAGTAAAATGGATTCTTTATTCAGCCATACATTTTACTAAGTACACTCTCTATGACTGGAAGAGCCAATATGAGAACATCAGAGTCACCCCAGATTATTTCCTATAGGGTCATAACTGAAGAATTTTGTGTTTCTTGTTACAATTCTAGGGGTTTCTACCAGAAAACAAGTTCAATCAGATCCTAACTGAACCAGTTCTCCGAGATGTTGGTCCTCGAAGGAGAGGAAGACGCCCACGAAGTGACCTCATTAAGGCTCCTGGTATTGTGGCAGACTCTCCCTCCGGAATGGGACCGCTGTTCATGAATGGACTCATTGCTGGAATGGATCTAGTAGGACTTCAGAATATGAGGAATATGCAGGGCATCCCTCTCACAGGGCTAGTTGGGTTTCCTGCTGGCTTCGCAGCAGTGCCTGCTGGAGAAGATGTCAAAAGCACCCTCAGTATGTTGCCTATGATGCTGCCAGGCATGGCAGCTGTACCCCAAATGTTTGGTGTTGGAGGACTTCTGAATACACCCATGACAACCACCTGTACTTCAACAGTTCCAACGTCTTTAACAAGCACAACTAAAAGTGGTACGTCCAACACAGAAAAGGCTACTGATGACAAACAGAATAGCCATGATATAAAAAAAGATACTTTAGCTGAAGACAAACCAGTTCCTAGTTCCTTTTCAGATCAGTCTGAACCTGCAATAACTACCAGTAGTCCTGTAGCTTTTAACCCTTTTCTCCTACCAGGAATGTCTCCTGGACTGATCTACCCATCAATGTTTCTCTCTCCCGGCATTGGCATGACATTGCCAGGCATGCAACAGACCAGACATTCTGAGAACACAAGCCTAGAAAGCCAGAAGAGGAAGAGAAAGAAAGCAAAAGGGGATACCCTGACTCCAGACCCAGAAACTCTCCCCATATCAGAAAAAGAATCTGGAAATGGTCAGAACTGTTCAGAGCACACCCCACTTTTGCCCACAGATAAAGAACATGGTATACAAGCTGAGCAAAGTGATTTAAAAGGAACTCATAGTGACACCAATTAGAACTTTATTTCATTAAGAAAATTATTGTGACTTGTAAGTTTCTTATCCCATAAAGATTTGTTATTTCCCTCACTTCACCTTCATAAAAACCTGTGTTTCCATGAGTAATATTACCTACCTAATTCCCTGTCCAGGAACTATGGTAACAGATATTAATAGTTTCAGGGTCTCACCACTTTATTAGATAAAAGTGTTGTCTAGTTAGTCTGGGAGGCACAGGATCCTCATTCTGTTAACCAGTTGTTCATTCCAGCAAACAATAGTAAATTCAGTACTTGGTGACATGCCCTACCCCATTCCCTTCCAAATTTTTTACTTATTTGGAAGGGAGAAAAAGACGAAAGCATGTATCTAGAGATCCACAATTAAAATGCAGAAGTACAGAGACAAGGGTAAAAATGCCTTTTTCTATGAGTTACAAAATGGAAAACAAACAAACCGGTATTGGGGGACCAGAAGCATATCTATAATATGTGCTAATGTGTATTTTTGATTTCCCTATGTTATCATGATTACTAGAAGAGTAGTATAGACAGAGGTATATAACTAATGATTGAAAACATATATTCATTTCTTTTTTAAAAAAAACAAAAACATAACTGGTAGCAATATAATTTTCCCCCCTTTCCTGGCTTTTTAGACACCTGAAGCAAGTGGAGATGTTTTATACTTTATTAAATGACAATTTCAATTTATTTTCAGTGCCCCTTTCCCCCACAGGTTAAAAAAAATGTGCTCAGTTTAACTGAGAAAGCTTTATATATGGTAGGCTATGGGCAGGGGGCAAGTGGGGAGGAACAGTCACACTACTTAAAGCCTATTACTTTAGAATTATACTGGCATTTTATTCCTATCTATGGCATTAATATTCTTTACAGAGAGTTGGGGGTTTTGTTTTTATTTTTTTCCTGGCAACAAAGTCACCCCCTCTGAATCCAAGGAATGTGGAAGCATGATAGATTTTATTTTGCATTGTTCCTTACCCAGAAGGGTGCCTCTGCTGAAACCTACAAGAAATAGTCCAATAGGATGGCAGCTTTTACATTTTGGAAGGTCCTTTTTAAGGCCATTGAAGTTTTTCAAAACTTGAGTGTGTCCCCTCTGTCACCAGCACCACCACCAACATCCTGTCTTTTATAATGTTGGACTGTGAAGGGTTTTTTTTTTTTTCCTTCCCCACTCCTTTACATCCTCTCTGTTGTTTGTATTGGACGGCTGGATCCAAAAACCAAATTATTGAGATGGTTGAGAATATGTTACAAATTAACATTATTTTTTGATTCTTCCTTAGACTCTCAATCTTCAGAAGCTTGGCCTGAGAAGAAACCTGCTTAGGCAGTACTCGTCACCATCCTTCTTCATCTGCCAGTTAACATTTTTCAGTTCCCTTAGTCTTAGCTTTTCTAGCTCATGACCTGAGACTTGAAATAAACTCACAGTGGTGGAGTGCACTGGGGGGGCAGTGGACAGTGCAGCAGGACAGTTGGAAATGTTGGAAGTATTGCTAGTGTCCATTTTGTTGTCACAATTTACTGTATTTTTTACATTTTTCTGTTACAGTTTTGCTAATTTATCAGGAGGTCCAAACGTTTGACATAACTATATTTCAGTTTGCATTATTTATTTATGATGCTTGTCATTGTCTTTTATACATTTGGGATTATAAATTATGTACATGTTAAAATTAGCATCTCAAAGAAGTCTGTTAAACCATTACTGAAAATCAGCCAAGTGTATTTTCAGAAACCAGTTTCCCAGTTTCATGGATCAGAGGAGTAAACAAGAAATTATGTAACTGATCATATAGCAAAGAAGCTGATAATTAAACATGTTGTATTTAATAACACCCTTGTAGCATAGCTGCTGTATAATGCTATCTATCCACAGATTTCTTAGAAATGCTGCTCTCTCTATTTAACTAACATTTTGTTCAGTTTTGCCTCCAGTGGAAGCAGAAAGGGTTTTTTCAGCTGTTAAATCCAAAATCAATATAATTTATTTATGTAAAAAAAAACATTCGATTGATATATTTTTTGAACCTTTAAGTACTAATTTTCTTTTTATCAAGTAGAAGAAAAATGTATTTGCCCTAAATCCTTAAAATACAGATGCTATAAAACTTCATATATTTTGAAAGCCTTACTGAAAATGAGTATTATACACATCTATGCAGAGTGGGGGGGGGGTAGTTTCTATGGAAAATTTGCACCGTCAGTAGGAAACAGGGTTCAATCTGGATTTTATTTAAATAGTTAATAGCATGCTAAGTTTCTTGTTTTTTTCCTATCAAACATGTATGCTAACTCTTTGGGTATCTGGGCTTATATTTAACTGCTCTTGTGACCCTGTTTGCAAAATGAAAATGATACACTATGGATTATTTGCTCTGTAAGGCTTTAGTGGCTTCTTATGACTATTTTGATATCCATTTCTAAAAACAAAAACCAAATTTAAATTTTCCTTCCACAACTTGGATCTTTTCATTCAAATCCACATCACTCATAAACATACTTTCTCTTGGTCATTTTTCACCCATTTCGTACTACATAATAAATTGTCTGTGGTTTTGACCCTGGTTAAAAAAAAAAGTTGGAAAGTCAGATTTTTATTTGAGATTTTTAGTGACACTTAATTGTCTTCTGCAGATTGAGCATACTGTCTGTTATTGTACCAGATGGGTTCAGGAATCCACTTGGTGGATATATGTGGTGCCTAGGGCCATGTACCCTATGGGTATTCATGTATTCATTGGTGATGAAATAGATTTTTTTTTCCAACTTAGCAACCTTCCAAGGTACTTAGTTAAACCCATTTGTGAGGGCAGATGAAGAAGGAACAGTAGCCATTTGCCAGGATTGGTGTCTCTAAGGGAACCAGATAGGAAATATTTATCTTCTCCAAACCAGGGAATTCCAACCATGAAGCCACCCTTTATTTTAGGTTTCAGATGGGTTTTATCTTTAATAGGTTAAAGCAGGTCTTTTGCCTCTATAAAATTCCAGTCTAGAGTAAACTGTTGAGAAGTTTTGTTGTTGGTATCGTTTACATTTGAGAAGTCTTTCAAACTCCTCATATCAGAAGTTCTAGAACATCCCCTTTCAGCCTGAAAAGTAAGACTGAACCATCAAAAGTCTAGTATTCTACCATTGAGTGAGATTAGGCTTCACTCTTAACAGTGTTTCCTAAAAGGGAATTTAGTACAAGAAAAGTGAAACAGGGAGGACAGAGATGGGGTCTTGTTCATCTTTGTTCTCCCCTGAGATTCCCAATACACAATAAGCTGTCAGCAAATATATCAGTTGCATGAATCTGATAAGAATTCCAAAATTTTGTACACTTAAGTAATGATTTATTTGAAGGGGAGTTGAGAGGGAAAGTGTGTGAAATGTTGGTTTCAGCATTTCCTTTTTAAAAACAGCATCAACTCTTTTTTGGGTCAAGGGAACAGAACAATGAAGAGACTTTATGTGTTATGGTCAAGATCAAATCTGTCCCCACAATAACCGTGGGAGAGAAGTAGAGAAAAGTTGGATTATTTCCATCTAATTGTAAGTAGATCTAGTTGACTTGACCACTATCATTCAATAAATAGTAATTTCTGCTAGACTAGAAAGTAAGGTACTGATCAGTTCTGAGGTTGTCATGACTATTTTGTAGTGACAGCACATTATTTCTACTTGTTTCCCACCTTACTTACCAAAGCATCCATAAAGTGGCTGTGTTTGGAGACTCCCAGTGTCAGAAGTTAGAATTGACATGTCAGTAAATTTGAAATTCAAAATGGGGAAAGGGGGGGGGGTCTTCTTTAGGTGCCATAGTGTCAACATCCTTAGGAACATGTCTTATGTGTGCTGGATTAATTTCCTTCTCTTTAAAATATTGCATTGCAAGAGTTATTGTTCAAGATCCTGTTAAGCCTTGTTTTCCCCCTCAAAAAAATTTTTTTTACAGAAAGCATTGAATTCAGACCTGGAATGAAAATTATGATAGGTCACATCCATATTTTTTTTCCTCTGAAGAGTATCGAACTTACTGATTAAAAAAAAAAATGTTACTGAAAGGATCTGAGTGATCCTCCTTGCTTCTGAAACATAGTTAATCAAAGTTCTTTAAGTCATGAGCCCATCTTAACAAAATCACCAGGATGTGATAGCAATGTGAATTTAAAGACAAAAGACATCATGGTTATCTTAAGTGTTTTAGCAGTGACTGAGATCAAAGGATTCTTAGGGATGTATAACTTAGTCCCCTAAAAACAATAAATATTGATAACTGAAATAAGGATAAAAGGAAGGTTAGATATATTAGTTAAATAAAGCTGAATTTTAGTTTCTTGACTTCTGATCTTTGTTGTACCTCCATAAATGGTATTGAGTTAATACGAGGTCACTCTCTAGAAATAATAGAGGAAGGATAGATTTGAATGGAAATGATGATGTACCCTTGAATAGAACCCACTAGGTTGAAAAGGACCTTCCCAGTATTCTGTAACAGCCACCTAGTCAGGTGCTATGACCTAGCACTGAATAGAAATCTGATGGGTTTTCTTAAAATTCAAATTAATTTGACGTTAAGGGAATGAAAGATGCAACAAAGACAATAATTCCAAATATAGAGGCAACTACCCAAGGCTTTGAAGTAGATGAGATAATTGGGGTGAGAAAAACGTATAAAAATCAAATTCTAAATATTTGCATGTACTTGTCATCTTGACTATAGTTTGTAACTCACCAGGTTTTGATATTAAAATCTTAAAGGTTGGAAGGAATTTTAGAGATCAGGTAGTCCAACCATATATAAAGATAAAGCACCAATCTCTTGAATATCAAATGATTTTAATATCTGAGAATTGCCAGTGACCAGGATCTTGCTGTCTCCAGAACTACTATTCCATTTCAGATAGCTTTCACATTAGAAAACCCTATTTTAACTACCAGTCTTTGGTCCTAAGGTTTGTTCCTTCAGATAGTTAAAGAAAATAGTAGTCTCTTTGAGTACTCTCTTCCCCTGGCTAAGCATTCCTTGCCTCTTCTTCCATCAAGCCTCAAATAACAGCTCTCCTCACCATCCAACCCAGGCTGTTGATGCCTTTCCTAAAAACAGAACTGAATATAATACTCCAGAATGGTCTGATCAGGGCAGAGTCCAGGAGAACTATCACCTATATCATTCTGGACACTAAATTATGAGTACATTAGGGTGGTGTTTGGATTTGGTTTAGTTGATTTGCAAGTTTTTTGCCTTTTTTTTTTTTTGAGCAGACTATTCTAAGCTACTAAAAAAAATGCAATTGCCATCAGAAATATGTTTGTGCAGTTGATGATTTGACCTTTAAGTGCAGCCCTAACTTTCAACCGTTTGCAATTGCATCTTAGTAAGTTTTATTAGGGAGACATCATGGTCTAATGACTAGAGAACTGACCTCAGAACCATGAAGACTTGTTCATATTCTACTTCTGACATTGACTGCAAGACCTTGGGCTTCACTTCCCAGTTTGAAAGGCAGTTCTCTTTAACTCTAAGGTAAGGTGCCAATTGGCATTGCCAGAGGGAATTATGTTATCCGGGTTCCCTGTGCCAGTGAAATCACAGGTCTGGTCCCTGTGCTTGTTAGTCTTCACCCATTGCTTCAGCTAGTCTCAATGTTTTTTTGAATTCCAATTACATCCAACATCTTTGCTTTCCCTCCCAACTTTGTGTCATCCACAGATTTGGCAAGGAGCCCTTTGTATTTTCATCCAAGTCATTGATAAAAAATGTTGAACTGCACTAGGCTGAAGATGACAAGCTATATTTATGTAGTATATAACTTTTCAAAGTGCCTTCACATAAATGATCTCATTTTATCCTCATAACACTGTGACAAAGAACATGGATATGTTCCCAGACACAAGAAGGAAGGAAAGCCATAGGTAGAAAGCTTCAGTTGAAAAAACAAAAAGAGGAACAGTAGGGAGAGGCTTGTAATTGCCTACCCTGGAAGAAGGAGACAGGTTCCACCTCTGGACAGCTAATTAGAAATTAGATATTGGGGGGGACCTTTGCAGTGTACTGAATTCTTCCAGGATGTAACAAAATGGTTGAGGCCATCTCCAGCAGGAAATGTAAGCAGGCCAGTAAGAACAAGCAGTTTTTGGCTTTCTCTTTGCACCCTCTTCCTCTAACCTTATTCTGTCCTTGCTCTCTCCCTCAATGCCCCCTTTCCCCTTATTGCTTCCTTATGCTTCCTTATTGACTATTAAGTGTGTGGGTGGGTGTATTCCCACGACTCTACCAATGCAGATCTTCACTTTCCCTAAAATTTATAGCCCTATAGAGTTGTCTGAGGACACAGAGATTAGTTGACTTGCCTAGGTAACCCAGTCTTAACTCATAATCAGCATAATAATAATAATAGCATTTGGGTAGTTACAAAAAGACTTCCTCCCAAAAAACCACCAAAACAGCATGATTATGGAGTGGAAGTCTTATAAAATCTAAAACCGGAGAGTGGGTGTGACAATACTTCTATTATCTCCCAAATCGGAAATGAGGAAATAAAGGTAGATAGAAGGTATGAGAAATCCATGTTCACAAGTTTAGAAAGGGTCAGAAGGAAGATCAAACCCAGGTGATAAAAAGTGAAGTTGGTTTAAATTTAAAACAGCCTTAGAAATTAGAAACTTTTGGAAATCCAAAGGTCAAAAAACAATTGAAGTTTTAGATGAGTTATCAATATCCTTCCTTTAGATCTGAAGTTTTTAAGAACAGAGATTAATATTATGTCTTATGTTGCCTGTACCTTCAACATGGAAGATGAATAGCTTTTCAATAGTTGCTTAATAAATACATTGAACCAAAGGAATAGTAAAAACAAGGTATCAGTGAACTTAAGGTATTAGGAAGAGCCATGGAAACTTTAAAAAATCAATTACAAGAGGGAAAAATAGGATACTTAGTTGACTTAGCAAAGAGCTGCACAGAACTGAAATCTCAGGAAGAGAGGGCTGGCCTAGAGAAGGATCAAGAGTAATTAAAAGGGTGGGAGTATAAAAGGGGCTCCGACAGACAAGAATGAAGGGGTGGGGGGGATGTGTTGAAGCCTGTTCCTTGAAGTACACTTACAGTTGAGGAACAGAGATGAAAGAATCTATCAGGAGAAAAGTCAAAGTGGAACACTACCTAGGTAAGTATAATATTTCCTAAAGTTTCTATAATGCTTTAAGAGGTATTCATTGTAATAGCTAGCATTTATATGGTACTTGAAGGTTTGTAAAGTGCTTTACATATTCTTTCATTTGATTGTTACAAGGATCATGGGAGCTAGGAAACAGACAAATTCAGTGACTCACCCAGGGTCATACAGCTGTTGCAGATTTGAACTCGTGTCTTCCAGAAGTCTATGTCCAATTCTCTATCCCCTGTACCACCTAGCTCCCACTTAAGTAGGGTAAGGATTACAATCCTCATTTTACAGACAGGTGAACTGAGTCTGGTCTTCTTCCCCAGTACCTCCCATCCCTAAATTATTAAGTAGTAGACAGCAAGAGAAGAAAAACATGCAGCCATAAACGGGAGCAGTTTTTTTTTTTTTGAGGAATGAATGGAGAGGGGAGTTGGAAGAGGTTTGATTGAGCTGATACATCCATGACTGTCTGAATATGCAAAGATGATTTCTAAAATTCTGATCTCTCCTTCCAAGGAGTGGCAGAGTCCACCTTGGACCTTGGATCCGGAGTTGGGGAGAGAGGTTTATCAATGCACTACCCATCGTGCTTCCTATTTCCTTCTAGTATGAGCAGAGAAGGAACAGCGACCTATCTAGGATGGGAAACTCAGGAGACACGGCTCCATAACATAGCTCGAATCTTAATGCCTCTGTTCAGCCTTGAGGCCAAGGTCTCTCACCACCCAAGGATGTGGATATCTTCCTGATTCACTGGTCTTAGTTCTGCCCAGTCTTGGAGAGCTCTTTGTTCTTGGCAATGGCAACCTTTCTCCTTCCTGTCCTCTGCTACCAGAGGCTAGAATTGCCCCTTATTCTAGTGTACTCTGTTCTCCCGGGGTTGAACCCAACCCTCTGGCTTTCTCTCCTGTGCTTTGATAACTGTGACTTCACTGGTCCAGGCTTTGCTCTGCAAGGGATGGATGAGAGGCCTATCACACCTTCTCGTCCTGTGGGATTATTTTCTTAGCTAATGTTTCCATTTCACTTGAAAATTTACAAAGTACTTTACATATTATACTTTGCTGCATTCTGTCCTCACAAAATCCCTTATGGGGAGGTGCTAAAATTAACTCCATTTACAAATGGAAAAACTGAAAACAGGTTACATGACTTGCCCAGAATTATGTAGTTACTAAGTATCTGAAGCAAGAATTGAACTGGGGTCTTCCTACCTTTCCTACCTCTTCCTCTAACCTTATTCTGTCCTTATTCAGAACCTTTCACTACATCTACTAGTTGCCACATAAATCTAAGGAGATAGAAAAAAAAATGCCAGTATGCTGAAGACCCTTTCTCTATTCGTTTAGTATTTCATGGATACCAATATAATACTCAGATCGTCCTGGTTTTACTTTTTTTTTTTTTTTTTTTGGATTTTTGCATGGCAATGTCCAAGGTCACACAGCTAAGAAAGTATTATTATTAAGTGTCTGAGGTCAGATTTGAACTCAGGTTCTCCTGACTCCAGGACCAATGCTCTATCTGCTGCACCATCTCCTGCTTTTACTCTTGATATATGGCTAAGATCCCACTAATTTGGGAGGAGAGAGGGTGAAATGATATCACACCTAAAAAGAAAAAGATAGAAAAGCTAATTTATACAAAGAGCCAAGGATTTGTATATTTGTATGTAATAATACTGATAATATGGTACTTTAAAGTTTTCAAAGGAGATTGAATGTATTATTTTATTTGTTCCTCAAAACAACTCTGTGAGATGGATGTTGTTATTATCCCCCATTTTACAAATGAGGAAACTTGAGGCAGGTTACTTGCCCAACCTGGCACATATTCAGTAAGTGTTTATTGACTGACTTACTGGTCCAGATACAATTAAGCATCCAAGGCAGGATGTGAACTCAAGCTTTACCTCATTCTTAGTCCTAGCTTTTACCTATACTACCCAGCTGCCTCAATGTGAATAAAAAGTTTACTTAAACAGACATCATGGAGATAATGGATAGAGAGCTAGCCTGTGCCTTAGGTTCATGTCCATTTGACATATCTGCTGCAAGACCTTAAGCAGCCTTGCAAGTCTTATAAATTGCAGAGCCAGGCACCAGTCTACACTGGTTAAGAAAGTTCCCTGCTTGAATGGAAACACAAATCTGCTGCCCCCCCCCCCCTTTTTTAACTTAAAAGTCTTCTAAGAGAAAATATTGAGAACATCCCCGGTCAAGAACAGGGTGGTCAGATTAGTGAAAATCCTCAGAACTAGGTCATGTGAGCATGGTTGAGGACTCAGTATTTAGCATGAAGAAGAGCATGCTGCCAGTGGGATACATGATGGGTCTCAAATATTTGAAGGTCTGTTATGTGAGAGAGGATTCGATTTGTTTTGCTTGGTCCCAGAGCATGGAGTCATGCATGCACAGGTAGAATGGGCTACTTCGGAAAACAGAGGGTTCCCCTTCATTGGAGATTGTATTATTCAAAGATGGCATGGATTACATTTGGTTCTTTCCCAACCAGAGCGAGAAGGGGAAAATCGAAGTGCTTTCTCTCTCAAGAGCTGGGTTCTTCCACCATTGCTACCATTATTTTCTGAGGCTAAAGAGTCCTGTTCCACAGAACTTCTGTCTCCTCAGTTAGCAAGCAGACTTTGGAATGTGGCCAAAGGAAACTTCCCCTTCTATTTTTTTAGGGTTTTTTTTTTTAATTTTTAATAAGGCAATGGGGCTAAGTGACTCGGCCAAGGTCACACAGCTAGGTAATTATTTAGTCTCTGAGGCCAGATTTGAACTTAGGTCCTCCTGACTCCAAGTCTGGTGTTCTATCCACTGTGCCATTTAGCTGCCCCAAAAAGCTCCCCTTCCAAACTCCATCAAGCTAGAATGAAGGTCCTACACACAAACATACCCCAGCATAATATAGGATTCTGTGGTCTGATTGTCTTCAAAATGTAAAAAGTATATAATGAGTTCCTGAGTAGAGCACTCCAAAACTGTCTTAAATGGATGATACTGAAATGGTATTGGGGAAGTTAAATACAGAAAGAATTACACAATCAGATGGGTTTTTTGGATGGCTACTGGAGATAGAAAAACAAATGGCAGAAATTACAGATACAAAACAAGATGAATTAGAGAATTATTAATCTTAGGGAAGGGAATGGAAGGAGTTACAGAAAAAGCAAGGTTTTGTGGGTCTGACTGAGTTCATGAAGAGATAGAAACCCTTTGCCATGAGAATAATGGTATAGCAAGAAAAGTCCTGGATCTGATCAAATCCTGTTTTCAAATACCAGCCCTGCTATTCATTACTTTGACCTTGAGTGAAACCCTCCTCCCTGGGCTCAGGTTTCCTTTTCCAAAAAATGTAAGGTTTGTCTTCAATGACCTCTAGGGTCCCACAGCTCTTAATCCTATGATCCTTTTCTACCTAGATATCTCATATCTCCCATGATATTTTCATGTCCCAGCCTACTCATGCCTCTCCAGTGCCTTTCAAGTTCCTGGAACACTCTTGATGACTCTGAGATGGTGGTGGCCCATGCCTGTTAGGTACCTGCAGGGAGCACCATGGGAAAAGGAAAGGTGACATTACAAGAACATTTCTTCTCCCATATCCCCTCCACCAGATCAATTCAATAAACACTTAAAAGTCCATGCTCTGAACTGGAGTTACAAAAAGTAAAAACAACCCAGTCCCTGCTTTCAAGGAATTTCTAATCAAATGGTAATGGAAGTCAGATATTTACAGTAATAGGTAGAACACTAGGTTCAAAGATTCAGAGTTGGAAGAGGAGCCCACATGGGATGGAAGCCAACCCTTTCATTTGGCAGACGGGAAAAGAGTTCTAAAGAGTTTAAGTCACATTAGAAGTAATGTGACTCCCTTGACCAAGGGAGGATTTGAACCTGGATCCTCTGATTCCAATAGTTTCTCACTACTTTGAGATGCCTGAAGTAGAATGTGAGGGGGATCAGAGAAAGACCCTGACAAAATGCTTGTGAAATCAAGAAGAGATCACTTTCAACTGGGAAGATCAAGAAGGGCTTCTTTTGCAGTAGAGGAGATACTACTTGCATTGCTGGGTACCCACCTCTTCACACTTCAGCCCCTTCAGAAGAGACCTGGGTTCAAAGAATGGGGTTGGTATACAAGGGTAAGGGACACAGGGCTGTGAGATGAGGGAGGAAGGAAGGAAGGGTTTCCAAGGGGAAAGAAGTCCTGGGTGGGTTGGAGGAAGGGGGAGGAAGGAGGGGAGAAGAGTGTTAAGTGTAAGTTTAGGTGAGGGGGTTGGGCTGGGGGCTGTGACTCACTGACTCTGATGAGGTGCTAAACCTCTTTTCCTGGCTCTCTCCAAGCCCCTCGGCCTGGGCCTCACTGCCTTCCCCCTCCCCAGTTAGCTCTGATCTGTGTTTTCCACTCTTTCCTAGCCAGAGACGTCTTAGTACTTCAAGGGACCAACCTAAGCCTAACTCATTGACCAAGTGATATGTCAGGTCCAAGGGTTGGGAATAGATCTTAATCACCCTTGTATCAGGAATGGGAGCATGAGACAATCCAGGTCACTAGACTTGGATTCCTAGAACCTTGTTCCTGCCTTGGGCTCTGAAAGGAGAAATCTCAAGTGACTAGAGCTTCCAGGTTTCCCAAGGATACATCAGAAGGCTCTAACCATTCACCTCCATGCCCAGGCCCCAGTATTCAGGGAGGCAGATGAGGGAGGTCACTCATAATCTGCTTAGGAAAATAACCCCTAGAGAAAACAAACCTCCCTTTGAATCTGCCTTGATATTACATTGTGTGGTAGATTCCAAGAAGTTCATGTCAGACTAGGATGGTCAAGGATAGCTTCCTAGGAGAGGTAGTCCTGAACTGGGCTTTGAAGGATGAGTAGGTAGTATTTGATCACACCAATAAGAGAAGACTATACAAGGAGGAATGTCACTATATGGCAGAGAAGCAAAATGACATACCCAATCAGTTGCTAGCCTTAGGGTCCAGAAGACTCAGTTTTCTTATCAGTAAATTAGGGATTATAATAGCGATACTTAGCTCACATGGTGGTTGTGAAGCTGCAACAAGATAATATATACAGAGTTTTTAATTTAAAATGCTACACAAATGTTGATTGTTCTTATTAGAACACAGCATGAAAAACATGCTGTGTATGAGCTTGTGTCCTGGCTGTGTACAATGTAGAGCATGTATAATGTCTTTGGAAAATGAGACCATCTTATCTAGACTAGATTACTGGACTTCAGTGTGGGGACACACTACCCTGACCCACGTCCTTTCTTCTAACTAATGGAGCTCCAGCAATATTGTTACAAGGTCTTGAGGAGGGTGGGTGGATGGAGGTAAGAGATGGTGTGTTGGAAGAGTCCTGAAAGATAGGTAGAGTCATTGTAAAGAGTTTCAGTTTCATGTTCAAGGAGCATTGTTAACCTGGAATCTCCCCTTAACATAAACTAGTATATATTGTTTTAAGTGGGAATTGCCTCTCTTCTGACTTGGGAATCTTTATTTGGGCAGAGGACACACTGAGAATGGGAATAGATAGACCCAAAGGATCAACCACTGGACCAGGAACCTCATAAGTTGTCCAACAGAATAGACCCTGGGCCTTCTAAACACAATCTGCTTCCAACTTTCTGAACCAAGAATTAGCTCAAGCCAGGAGAAGTGATAAGCTCAGTTTTCCTGGCCAAGTTGGTCAACTAGAGATGTGAGAAAAGGCAAAAACCAGCCCCTGGTTTTGGTGGGAGTTTTTTTCTCTCAGAATTCAATAAGAGAAATAGAATGTCAAGACTTTACACAGGTAATATAGAGCAAAAACTGGGGATAGTCTCAGAGGGATGGCACTAAGATTAGGGAAGAATGGGAGGGACCTCTTGAGGCTTGAAGGAAGCCAGGAAACAAAAAAGGGGTCATTTCTAGACATGGGGGACATAGGATTTTTAAAAAGGAAGGATTTTGTAGGAGCACCCCAGGCTCCTAGATGCTCTGGCTGGTAACAACCAGAGGTAAGGTTGAGTAATGGGTTCATTATATTTATTGGATGGATGAGTGGATGGGTGGATAGATAATGAGTAAACTCCTATTAAGCACAACTTTCTTCCAGGTACTCTGCTGAGTGTTAGGGAAGCACAAAGGGTAGAGATGAGAATGACAGAGTGTAAGCAATGGAAGGTGTGAAGTTGAGCAGAAAATGATGATCACATTAGCCAGTTAACATGATCTCTTAATAATGCTCCTTCTCACTAGCATTTTAGTCTTTCTCCATCTCTCCATATAATAGGTCCTTCCCCAAAAGTCCCAATAGTTACTAGTCTAGTCCTCTCCAGATTTCTCTAATAGATTGTCTACATATACTGCCTTCACCTTCCCACCATTCACTTCCCCCAATTTCCTTTAATCTGGTCCCCACCCTCACAGGGCTTTCTCTACAGTCACCAATGATTATTTTAGCCATTAGAAATGGCCTTTTCTCAGATCCAATCACCTTTGACTTCTCTGCATCATTGAACACAATTGAAAAATCATCTAATCTAACCAATAAATTTAAAATTTTTAATTTTAGAAACACCCCAAAAAAAGAAATTATCTTTTTGCAAAGTAGAGAACAAAACATTATATGTGAAACCACAAATCTCTAATATATACAAGCTTGTTTTTTTAAAAGTATATAATAAATTCAAGATGTTACTTTCAAAGCTATATTGTTTGTCTGTTTCCTTTTTGAATGTTACTCTTCTGTGCATTTTTTAAAACTGCCTCAGTGACCCTCTTTTTTTCAGGAGGAAACACCAGCCCTAACCCTCTCTTGCCCCAAATTAAAAAAAGAAAAACATAGTACTTGTAACAAATAAACATAGTTAAGCAAAACAAATTAACACATTTGACACATACCAAAATCTTTGTCTAATTCTGTGACTTGAGTCCCATCACCTCTGAGTGAAGATGGGCACTGAGTATGCATTTTCATCCATCCCCTCCAATCATGGTTGATCATTGCAGCGGTCAGAGTTCTTAAGCCTTTCAGAGTTGTTTGCCTTTGTAATAAAGTATATAATAAGTCATTCTCTTGGTTCTGTTTTACTTTACCCTATATCAAATCATACAAGTCTTTCCATGTTTCTCTAAAACTGTCCCTTTTGTGATTTCCTATAGGGAGATAGTCCATTACACTAATATACCACAATTTGTTCAGCCATTCACTAATTAGTCGGTACCTCCTTGGTTTCTAGTTCTTTGCCATCAAAAAAGGTGCTATAACTATGTATTTCCTCATCCTTTGATCTCTTTTGAGTTTAGATCTAATAGTGGTATCACAGGGTCAATAAGAATGGATCATTTAATCACTTTTTTGGAGCATAGTTCCAAAATACTTTCTAGAATGCATGGACCAATTCACAGTTCCACCAATAATGAGTACACCAGGGATCCTATTTTACCACAGTTCCTCCAGCAATGACCATTTACCTATTTTGTCATCTTTGCCAATCAGAATCCCCACCCTCATCCTTCAGTCTCCCACAGGCTTCTGGGTATCCCCTTTCACAGCCCTAGCCTGAATGAAAACATTCACTGTAGCTTCTCTCTTTATTCTCAATCTTTAAATGTGGCATTCTGTTGCTTTATCTTTTCTGGAGTACCTGTAGGGAAATTAAGCTGTTTTTTTCTTAATCACATCAACTGTCAACCATTGCATTTTATAGAGAAGAAAATTCTTAACAGGAAGGAGAAAGGTTGGAACCTAGATTATACAGTTACTACTTAGTTTTGGTTACAGATTATAACCCCCAGTTTTCTCATTCTAAATCCAGTGTTTTTCCCATAGCTCCATTATATAACTGTCCAGATTCTCCATTATGACCACTATGTCAGCTTCACCAACTCCTGTTTCTCCTCTAGCCCCTTATCTGTTGGCATTCCACAAAATTTGATCCTCAGCTCTCTTCTCTTTATTTTTCCTTCATAGATCTCCTTCATACCCTCTTATTCTCAATGTTTTAACCAACTCTTCAGTGCACATAATTCTCATCTGGTTCTGTACATCTAGTACTGATCCCTTGTTCCAAATCCCCTCCTGCTTCCATAAGTTTCCATCTGGATGCCCTACCATCCCCACAGACCCAATCAAATCACATTTTCCAGTTCTTCCTGTATGCATTAACTACATTCATAGGACAAGAGGTTTAGTTTTTTTTCTTATAGTGGTGAAATACTGCATTTGACTCCTCTCTTCTTCCCCCTCCCCCCACAACACATGCTTGGATTTATGTGTATACACATGCATACATGAACTCTGAGTCCATCTTTTCCAGCCCATTCCAATGCTGGATTCCTTTCTGCAGCTTTCCTGACCAATGGCCATCTAGCTTCTATTTGAAGACCTCCAATGATGGGAACCTCCCTATCCTATGAGTCAGCCCATTCCTCTTTGGGATAGCTCTAATTTTATGTAAATTTTCCTTACATCAAGCCAAAATCTGCTTTTCTGAAATTTCTACCCACAACTCCTACTTCTGCCATCTGGGGCCAAGCAGAACAAATATAATCCATCTTCTACTTAACAGCCCCTCAAATACTTGAAGAAAGCAATAATCCCCTGCTCCTCCCAGTATTTTTCTTGAGTTTCTTCCATCCATCCTTGTATGGTATGTTCTCTAGTCCCTTCCCAATCTTGATTATCATCTTTTATAGATGCTCCAGCTTGCAAATGCCCTTCCTTAAAAAATGGCACCCATAACTAAACACAACCAGTCATCACAGCCTGTTGATTCTTTTTCATATCTGTCTCATGGTATTATAAAATAGCAAAGCTCAGGGAAGTCTAAGCAGATATCAAGTCCAACTGTTATCTATAGATGAAGAAGCTATGTATGGGCCCAGAAAAGTGAAGAACTTTTCCAAAGGTCCCACAATAAATAGGTGGCAAAACTGTCAATCAAACCCAGGGCGCTTCCCACTAAATCCACACTTCCTCTCAGTTCCTTCCTTCCTTCCATTCCAATAACAACCATCATAACCCAGACCTTGAACTATTTCAACATGTCTATAGTCAGTCTCCCTCCACTATATGCAACCACCCCACTCTTGACCTTCCCTGGCCTTCCCTGAAAACCAAAAATTTGGTGAAGAGATGTCAGGAGAGAGGCATTATCTGGTCACTACCTAAGACTGCTGATAGATCTTTTCCACCACCACTACTACCACCCCATCCCTGGCATAGTGGTGCAAGGGATTGACCACACATAAGTCCCACCAACACTATTCTTCAATTCTCAGCTCTCTTCATCTATCAGCTCTGTATATATGCTTTCCTCAGTCCTCCAGAGGCTGATAGTGGGAAGAGGACTTTGCTTGGATTCATGGAAATTTGGCTTGATATTTACTAGCTTTGTGACCTTTGTACAGTTACCTTGAGCAGTTTGGTGACTCAGTGGATAGACAACCAGACCTAAAGTAAGGAAGATTCATCTTCCTCAATTCAAAACTGTCTTCAGCCACTAACTAGCTGTGTGACCCTTGCCAAATTACTTAACCCTGTTTGCCTTAGTTCCCCATTTGTAAAATAAACTGGCAAGAATAACTGAAAATTTCTAAGAAAAAGATCATGAAAGTAATATCCATGTAAAATAAACTGGAGAAGGAAATGGCAAACAACCATAGTATCTTTGCCAAGAAAACTCCAAATGGGGTCAAGAAGAATCAGATGCAACTGAAATGATCCATCATCAAGAACAACAATTAGTTGTATTACCTATCTAGGTCTCCATTTCCTCTGTAAAGGGAAAGGGGAAGAATAACACTTTCATTACTACCCTCCTGTTTTGTGATAAAAGTGCTTTTAAGTTTTGACTGTAGGTTACTGTTTTCAAGGATCTGAGTTATTCTATGAATGAGTATCCCTAGGACAAATCATAACCTTTCTATAACTAAGGAGATGGTCTATAAGAGATGATGAAAAGGGAAGTTTTTGGGGCAGCTAGGTGGTGTAATGGATAAAGCACCAGCTTTGGAGTCAGGAGTACTTGGGTTCAAATCTGGCCTCAGACATTTAATAATTACCTAGCTGTGCGGCCTTGGGCAAGCCACTTAACCCTTAACCCCATTTGCCTTGCAAAAACCTAAAATAAAAAAAAAGGGAAGTTTTCAGAGAAACCTGGTTGTATGACCTGAAGCAGAGTGAAGTGAGCAGAACCAGAACAATTAATAGGACAGCACTGCAAAGACAATTTTGAGAAACTTATGAACACTAATTAATGCAATGATCAATCAACTGCTGTTGAATGGAACCCCTGATGATGCATGCCACCTACCTTCTGATAGAGAGACAATGGACTTGGGTGCTGAATGAGACATTGTTGGACATGACCGATGCAGGAATCTGTCTTGTTTTACTATGCATATTTGTTGCAGAAGGCTTGTTTTTCTTTTTCAATGAGAGAGGAGACGGGAAGGAGAGAAAATAAATGCTTGTTAGTGAAAAATTTCAAAATAAAATAAAAACTAACTTAGTAGATGGTATTCAAGGGTTACTGTGGCCAAAACATTCATCACCACAAGCCTCTCCAAGCTTATCTGGACCTCTGGAACCAAATGTTCAGTTAGTTGCCAGACTGGTATTGGAAGCCATTTCAACTTGGTGCAATATACCAGAGTTTTTGCCTTGTTGGCGTAAGCATTGAGAGCCAAGGGTCGGGTCCTAAACAGTGCTAGGTATCAAGGGGACATAGATGAAGCCTTTAAGTAGAAGGCTATATAAATAGGAGTAATTATTCTCCCCCCTTTTGGATGGGGTGTTGGTAGGAGGGAAGGTTTTGGCTGGGTCAACATCCCAAGGAGGGTATGCTGCACCCTGCCCCCTCCATCCCACCAGGGGAAGCATTTGAAAACTTGCCCCTCCCATATCTCTTCAGAGTAAATGTAAGAGTCTTGGACCTACAGTAACTGAGGGATAGGTGTTGGGGGAGGACAGGGGGTACTGTGATGGGGGGAATAGGCCCTTTGTGAAAACAGTCAAACTGTTTTCCCCTTCCCACCCCCCCCCAATCCATTCCAGAGCCAAGAAGCAGCCCCGCCTGCCTGCCCGCCTGCCCGGCATGTGGATGTAATTAAGGCCCGCGCCGGCCTGGACAATGGGGCACTTGTCCCTAACTAGGAGGGAGCGGACCGGGTCCGACCACCAAGCAACCAATCCCTGGGACTGCCTCAGACACACACCCGAGGCAGGGAGTGTGGGTGAAGAGGGGAGGAGAGACAAGTTCTTTGGATGAAAGCCGAACTACTGAGTGATCAACCAAGCAGCCAATAAGAGTAGGGGTTCTCTGCTCCCACTCCCCTCCACCAGCCTCCTGCCCCACAGGTCACTCTAGCCTGAGTCCCCAAAAGTCCCCTGCCTTCCACGTCCAATGAGAGGGAAGAGAAGGTTGTCACCCGGTTGTTTGATGGGCCTCTCCAGGACCTAGGTGCTGGAACTGAGCTACTTTCCAGGTGTGTCGCCCTGAGACTGTCATACCCTCTTTATGAACATTGATTCCATCTGTAAAATAAGGTCTGTTCCAGTTTTGACTATTATTAATGAACCTCTCTTTAAGAAGGTAGGTCCAGCTACAGTCACCTCTAAGAGCAGGTGAAAAGGAGTCAAGAAATGGTTAGCAGGCTACCCATTTCACAGATTTGGAATCTAAGACCCAGTGAGGAGACAAAACTAGTTCCAGAACTAAAATCTAGCTCCCTGACATTTCTATCCAAACACCACTTTCCCTGCCCAGCAGAGAAGGGCATTTGATTGATGCTGGTACTCTAGCCTGGCACAGGTGTTCCTATTCTCCATTCCAGTTTATGCAGCATCTTTCTATGCTTTACTCTCAAATCTGGGACCCAAGTATGCTGGGCTCCAGAGCAATTAGTCAAGGTTTGAAGCCTCCAGTCATTAATCAGAACTGACTGCTTTATAATCTTAAAATAAATAGTTTAGGGGGCCAACAGATAGATCACCAGTCCTGGAGTCAGGAGGACCTGAATTCAAATCTGGCCTCAGACACTTGATAATTACCTAGCTGTGTGACCTTGGGCAAGTCACTTAACCCCCATTGCATTGCAAAAAAAAATCAATTAATCAGTAAATGAATGAATGAATGAATAAAAAAATAATTGAGTCAAGGTCCTAGAAGTCAAGAGACAAGACTGAAAGGTTTACCCCAAAATACCTCCTTCATCTGTCTCCTGATGCCTCTGATTCCACCATTGGGGCTTTTTTTCCCCTTTGGCATGAGGTTTTATCTCCTGCCTAGATATGGAATATCAAGTGAAGGCTTGGTGAGAAAAGCATTAAATTTGAAGCCAAAGAAAAATCTCTGCTCTGACTTACAACTTTGACCTAAGGCTTAACCTCTTTGGGGTCTCAGTTTCCCACTCTGTAAAAAGTGGGAGTTGAATGATAGGATCCCTCCCAGTTGAAATCCTGTGACTTCTGGGAAAGATAACACTGTCCCTTCAGAATGTTTCAGGCCCTGGAAGAGTGAGAAGGAAATTCAATGTGATACAGACAATAAGGTAGCAAAGTGGATAGAAGTGGATGAATTCAAATCTGGCCTCAGACACCATTAGTGAGACCCTCAGCAAGTCACTTAACTTTAATTGCCTCTTTTCCTCATATGTATAATGAACTGTAGAAATAAATGGTAAACCATTCCAGTATCTTTGCCAAGAAAACACAAAACAGTGGGACACTACTGGGGAACTGAACAACAACAGAGTATATGATCCAGTGGGGAAAGCACCAGATCCCAAGGTAGATTCATATCTCGGCTTTCTTTCTGCTCCAAGTTTTTGTGATTGGGGCAAGTCATAAAACCCCAGAATGTAGACTTTTGAAGTTGGACAAGGAGGGAAGAGTTTACAGATTAGCTAGTCCAGCCTTCTTACAGAAAAGGAAATAGAGACCTGGGCAGTTGAAGTGATCTGTCCAGAGTCACCTAGCTAGTCTCTAGCAACATTTCTCTTTACCAGTCCCTGTGTCCCTCATTCAGGGGCTCCGGTAGCCAGACTCTTCTCCCCTTAAACTCTTTAACTTGACTTCTAGGATCCCCCACTTCTCTTTCCCCCCTAATCAAAAGTATATGAATTCCTTTCCCTCTCTCTTCCTTGACTCATAATACTATCTTACAGAAAACTTTCTTACAACCGTGTGTGTGTGTGTGTGTGTGTGTGTGTGTGTGTGTCAGTGTGTGTGTCTGTGTGTGTGGTATGTGTTTGTATGCCTGTGTGTCTGTCTGTGTGTGTGGGAGAGGAGGATAGACAGTGCAGGTGTTATGGACCTCATTTCACAGATGAAGAAACTGAGATTCAGAGAAATGAAGTGAACTGGGCCTCTGATCCAGGTCTTCTAAGTAGAAAGCCTGAGTAGAAAGGCTTTTCCCACTACTGCTAGACAATGAGATGATGGGAGTCAAGATGCCTAATGCTAATGGGTGGTACTGTCTGAGAGTCTGTCCTTTGGAAGAGGAAGTCAGTTTTGCCCTAGGATGTCAAGAAATTTATGACTTTTTTATACTGATTTATATGATATGTGTAATGAATTTAATAACAATTTTGTTTCTAGAGATTCTTTCATTTATGATCATGTATATAATATCTGCCTTTACTACAGCAAGTTGGAGCTCCAAGGATTAATTTGTAAATTGGTTCCTTACAATGAGAGTAATTAAACTGCTACCTGATGACTGGCACTTTGTCTTTGGCCTACTCTGTTCTGCCCAGGTTAGAGACTGACTCAGTTAAGATTCTGTTAACAAGAGCTAGGGACTAAGCTAGGAAAATAATGAGGGAAGTCACAGGAAGACAAATATCAGCTCAGTATTAAAAATATCTCAGATTAAGAGCCAGAAGGGACCCTAAAGGCCATCCACACCAACTTCTTCATTTTAAAAATGAGGAAACAGACTCAGGGAACTTAAGGTACTTGCCCAAGACCACCCAGGTAGTGAGTGACCTAAAAGTGATCTTTCCATCATCCCTCTAGCCTAATAACTAGAGCTATTTAGTGAAGGATGGAGTCAGGAAAGTTTATCTTCCTGTGTTTAAATCTTGCCTCAGATGCTTCCAAGCCATCTTGGACAAGTTACTTAACCCTGCTTGACTCAGTTTCCTCATCTGTAAAATGAGGTGGAGAAAGAAATGGAAAACCACTCCAGTATCTCTGCCAAGAAAATCCCAAGTGGTATGATAGTCTGACACAACTAAAATGACTCAATAACAATAAACAAAAGCAATAGAATGGGCTTCTTTAGAGTTTGGGCTCTCCAGTACTGGAAGCATTTAAGAAGAGGCTTCAGGACCAATTGTCCAAGATAGTGTAGAGGGAATATCAGTATCTGACGGGGGGTAAAGTCCAAAAGGATTTTCTAATTCCAGAATTCAATCACAGGACTAAATATAACACTTTTCCCCCTCCTCCCAGTTCACTAAACTCCAATAATTCCTAATACCTTCAGCATCAAATATAAAATTATGTTTGACTTTTAAAGCCCTTTACCACCAGGTCTCTTCCCACCCTTTCCAGTCTATTCTTTACACCCTTCTACATAACCCAGGTATTTGCCATTAACTTCCTATCTTTTCAGCACACACAACCCTCCATCTCCTGACCCTGTGCACTTTCCCCCTGTCAGATCACTCTTCCTCCTCCTCTCCTCCTCAAGGCTTCCAAATTCCTGATAAAGTCTCACCTTCTACAAGAAGCCTTTCCCAATTCTTTTAATTCTAATACCTTCCCTTAATTGCCTCCAGTTCTCCAATTCTGAATAGATTGTGTATGTACATACTTTTATGTTGCTTTCCACATTTGAATGTGAGCTCCTTAAAGAGACTGAATTTGCTTTTCCTTCTCTCTCCTTCTCCCTCTCTCTCTTATTTTATCTCTCTCACTTTTTCTTTCTCCCTTTTCTTTCTTTCTTCCTTCCTTCCTTTCTTTCTTTCTTTGCTTGCCTTTCTTTTTTCCCCAGAGCTTAGCATAATGTAAGCTCTTAATAAACATTTGTTGACTAGACTACTCTACATATGGCAC
Source organism: Macrotis lagotis (assembly GCF_037893015.1). NCBI lineage: Eukaryota > Metazoa > Chordata > Mammalia > Peramelemorphia > Peramelidae > Macrotis > Macrotis lagotis. The sequence goes on along the minus strand of NC_133658.1, from coordinate 352,147,106 downwards.
CAGCCTTAGTATCTAGGTCTGTCTTGATACTTCTTTGTCATCTCCATGACTGGGTTTCTGGGCTTGGCCTTCTCATCTTGACTTGCCCCTCTCCCCTGCACTTTTGTATTTTTGACCCCTGAGTAAGCCACCAGAATGGCTAAGGAGGGAGCGAACCAGCTTGGATTTGTGTTGATCAGTTCTCTGCCAGAGGCCAGGACTATAATGGGTTTCCCCAATTCTTTCTGTCACCAATTCCATTTGACAGACTAGATAATCAATTCAAGTGATGGAAAAGGAGCTTGTCATGACCTAAGATATAGAGAGGAGTCATTTGGACTTGGATCAGAAAAAAAAAAAAACCAGACTGCAGGAAGTCTGAATACACACTCATCTAATCATTCTTTAAAATATCTCTGGTTATTTCAGTCCTGCCCCTACTCCCTCCTCCACCATGTCCTCTGGGCTAAAGAGGCTTCTAGGGAACAGTATATGTTGGATATTAATAGACATGATTCTCAAAAGGACCTTCCTTCAGGAGTCTGAGCCTTTACCTAGGGAAGGGCTTCTACTCTGTCTCTGACACTAATTTGCTTGTATATCCTTGAACCAGTCCCTTTCTTTGAGCCCCAATTTCCCAATTTGTAAAATGAAAAGTTGGTGCTCCATTTCTACAGTCCCATTAATTCTGATAGCTCTGATAGTCTGTGAATTTATTAATCCCAGCCTCCCTCCCCCAACCACCAAATTTTCCCAGGAGGAGGACAAGGAGGAAGAAGCTAGGGGCCCCCTGGAAAAAAGCCAGAGAGAATGGGCCAGATCCAAGGAGCAGTTAGCTGCTTGATTTCCTAGTCAGAGGCAGCCATGGAATTTCACTGTTTCCACCCAGACCTTAGAGGGCAGGGAGGGAGCCCAGGAAAGGAGTGGGAAGCTTTGATGGAGAACTTGGAATACCGCTCAGCCTCTGTCTAGGTCTCTGACACCTTCTTGGCAAATGTCTCACTCCACCAGCAGATCTTAGGGACTTCTTGTTCCTGGGTCCTCTTTGTCCTTCCCAGTCCTACCTCTGAGGTCATGACTCTGGCAGACACCTAGCCCAGAGACAAAGATCATCTTGCTTCTTGAACCCTTCTATGTTCCTTCCCCCTGGATTTCACATTGCACCTCTTTAATGTACTTACCATGTAGCATTGTATATTATTTGTGGCCAAGAACTGGTGGCCAAGAACCAAAAATCAGGGTTTTACACAGTCAAGGAAAGAGGAAAGGGGGGGGTGTCTCTTGCTTAGTATCGCCTTTTTATATATATCCCCCCATCCAAGGTTTGACTCTGGCTAGGCAAAGTATGCCCAGGTCCCATATAAGCCCTCCAGACTAACAACATATCAGATATAGGAGAGACTTTGGTTAACCAGAGAACAATTAATCTGCAAAGATATATTTGAGCCCATAAACAATCAAGACAATTGACTTTTCCCCTCCTATGGGGTTCCACCTTCCAGAGACCTTCAAACAAACTTCCCAGAGGTTGAGACTCACCCAAAGAAACAGCATTTGGCACTACTGGCAAAGTCAGTCCCTCCTTGAACCCGCACAATGCCTGTAATTCACAGAACCAGTGAAGGACAAGTTCTCACCCTGTTCCTCCATGACTCTATCCCTTGGTGTTTCTTGTCACATCTCTGCTTGATCCAGTAACTCTGTTCTTTGGTTCATCTGTTGAGGGAATCCCTCAAAACATCACATCTCTTTCCTCTAGTTTGATCTCTGTCTTTTTCCTCTGTTCTTTTCTATTAATTTCTTCTTCTTATGGTCTCCCTCTGCAATTCACACCTCATCAAGGATTTAACTTTGCCCAAGAAATTCTACACTTGTTAAAGAAACATTATCAATGTCAGAACAATGTTCACTCTTTATACAGTCTTTTTTTGTGGGGGGAGTTAGCAGGGAAAAAACCTGAGCTGCCCTATTGTGTATAATTATCTCTATTTGTATCTTATGTCTCTACTAGTTGGTGAATAATGAGAGCTCCTCAGTTTCGAGATGGAAGAGATCTTAGAGGTCATATAATCCAATCTTCTTATTTTACAGAGACAGATCAAAAAGGAGAAATTACTGTACTAAAATCATATTTTATTATGTTCACTAATGAGGGATATGGAGTTCCTTCTCAAGTGTTTGTTGACTGATTGACTGAAAGGATCTGTCTTTCTTCCTTCTCACCCCACTTAAGATCTATGCTCTGGTCATTGGTAGTAAGGAGAGAATTTGGAATCAGAGGACCTAGTTTGAAATGCAACTTTGAGGGGAGGCTAGGTGGTACAGTAAGGGTGGCTAGGGGCACAATGGATAGAGCACCAGCCATGAAGTCAGGAGTACCTGAGTTCAAATCCAGCCTCAGACACTTAATAATTACCTTAGCTGTGTCGCTTTGGGCAAGCCACTTAACCCCATTTACCTTGCAAAAAACCTAAAAAAAAATGCAGCTTTGAATCTCTCTAACCTTATACTTTGGGCAGGACATTTCCTCTATCTAGGCTTCAGTTTCTCACATTATAAAGTTAGAGTTTTAGATTAGATGATTTTAGAGATCCCTTCCATCTCTAAATCCTAAGACCCATGATTGGATCTCCAAAGTGGATAAAAGGTGGTTTTATTGAGTCATCCACATCCATCAGGCCTTTTCAGGCAGGACCTAAGGTCCAGGACCTCCAGTTAACCTGGCAAGAGTTTATTTTGGAGGTGAGCAATACCTTGGCAAAATGTGCCCTGGTGCTGATGTTTACAATTCCAAGGGTGCATATGGGTAAGAAGGAGAATTGGAGAACGACTTTCAATGGTTACTCACAACTTTGCAAAGTAGGAAAAGCACTGAAGTAAGAGACAGTTAAGAGGGTTAGGGTTGGAAGAAAAGAGAATGAGCCATTATTATGCCAGGGATTATACTTTACAAATAATTTCTCATTTGATCTTTACTTTAGGAGATAGTTTCTCTTATTATCCCTATTTTATAATTGAGGAAACTGAGGCAAACCAACAAACAAGTGACTTGCCTAGGGTCTCAAAGATAGCAAGTGTCTGAGGCTGACCTGACTACAGGTCCAGTTCTTGATCCACTTTAAGACCTAGCTGCCTAACTAGAACTGAATTTCTGGTCCTTCCTCTGTCATTAAGTGTGACCTAAGAAAATAGGTGTGATACTTTTACCCTGTGGGCCTCAAAATTAGGATGAGTTTCCTCATTTGCCCAATGAAGAGATTATCTACTTTTCATTGAACTGCAGGATTCAGAACTGGAAGGAGAAAACCCACTTTCAGAGATTAAAGAACTGAACCTTACACAGGGCAGGTTTTGGCCTTAGGTAACATAGTTAGAAATAGATGATCTTTAAGGCCTCTCCTTCTCAGTTCTAAATTCTGTGGTTCTGCCATCCTCACCAGGATCATCACTCATACACATTACCACCCATCTCCTCCCTAATATAGACACATCCTATCTAGTGAGAAAGAAAGTACCCTTGTCTCCTGTTGGGAACTGTTGTATATGGGACTATTGTGAATTATCCTCACCTGGTGTCCTTGAACACCAGAGTCTTATCTTACTAAGTGCCACTGGAGTGGGAGTGCATTAGAGACTGAAAAGGTATCTAGGCACTGGTGTTTTGGTGAATAAATGGAGCACTTGGAGATCTTGATGGAAACTTGTCTTCCATGTCTCCCACCCCTCCAACTCCTCCAACTCTCACCTGGGGAAGATTGAGGGAGTCCAGAACTGAGACTCAACATATGGTGTCCAACAGGGACTAAACAGTCTCCAAACTCACTCTGCTGTGTTCCAGAGTCTAGGCTACTATGCTCTTCCTTCCATCCTTCTTCCCTCCCAGGTGTCCTCCTGCAGCCAGGGGTCACCTCAAGAATATCTTCAGTAATCTTCTAATCTAGTTTATGTTGTCCCAGATGAAAAAAGGATGATTCAACTTAGCATTTGAGGTCTTGAGCTCAAAGGGATCTCAGAGGTCATGCTGTGCAGCCAAGTGGTCATGCCCACATTTTCAATAGCTTCCCTCCAAGCTTAGATCCAGTGGGTTAATTTAAAGTACATATAGATAAATTGGATTAGTATAATCATACAGATTTTCAATTTTTAATAAATTGAATTATATTTTTTTATTTTAATAGCAATATGATAATGAAGTTTTCTTCATACTTAATTACTTTAAATATCTGAGAACTTGTTAGCATAGGTACTATTAACAGGCAATCATAACTTCATATAAACAATATCTATTGACATAAACCATTCCTGATTTGTAGAGGGACTTCAGAAGTTCCTGAAGTAGATGTGATATTAAACTTCTCTAAACTTAGATATCCAAGAACCAAGTATCACTTTCATTCTGTCAGAATATTTTGATGATATTCCATTTCCAAGACTTAAAGCCCAACAAGAAGGCTGTGTCCTGGACTTAGCTCTCTGGAGTACTTCACCTTCTGGCAAAGTATATTGCTTGGTCAAGCACCAGGTGTTCACTGTGGGATTTAGCTCCCCCTATTTCTCAGGGGCATCCATCACATGCTCACAATCCCTGTACCTTTCAGTGAACCAGCCCTTTTGTTCCTGTCACAGAACTTTAGTTCTGTACCCCACAGAGTAATCATGACCTCCAAGGCTTGAGACAATGAATGTTCCTACCAGACCCAAGAAATGCCAAACATGAGAATTGTCTCAAGACTAAGAATGCATTTAGGGTGGCTAGGTGATGCAGTGGATAGAGCACCGGCCTTGGAGTCAGGAGTACCTGAGTTCAAATCTGACCTCAGACACTTAATAATTACCTAGCTGTGTGCCTTGGGCAAGCCACTTAACCCCATTGCCTTGAAAAATCTAAAAAAAATGATTTGGAGGCAACTAGGTGGCACAGTGGATAAAGCACCAGCTCTGGAGTTAAGGAGGACCTGAATTCAAATCCATTTTCAAGCACTTAATAATTGCCTAGCTGGGTCACCTTGGGCAAGTCACTTAACCCTATTGCCTCAAAGTAAAAATAAAAAAAAAATTAAAAAGAAGACTAAGAATGATTTATTGTGTACCAGCCCCTATAGTGTAAATAAGTGACCCACTTCATCAGTGTTAAGCTTTTTGGGGGGGATGGGGAGGGCCTTCTACCTGCAGGCATCATTGTTTCCTGACGTTCTTGACTCTAGCCAACTCTGGCTACCAACAGTAAGAAGCAGGTTCTGGTCTAGTTGACAACCCTTAGTTGGGGAATCAGCTAAGATTTTAATGGAATTTCTTTTTTTGTTAACATTTTATTTGTTTTCCAATTATATGCAATAGTAATAAGTACCTATCATTTTGTAAGGTTTTGAATATTAGAACTTTCCCCCCACCCTCCCTTCCCTTCCATCCCCCCACAGAAGGCTGTCTGATAGTCTTTATATTGTGTCCATGCTATACATTGATGTAAATTGAATTTGTTATAAGAGTAAACATAAGAGTGAACATAAACCTCCCCCCCCCAAGAAGATGAGAAATCTCAAGGACAGAGAGAGGAAAAAAATGTACTTCAGTCTGTGTTCAGATTTCAATGGCTCTGTCTCTGCGGTGAGTTGCTTTCTTTATATGATAAAGTCCACCAGAGAAGTTGCTTCAATATTTTTCCCTCAGTCGCTATTACTAGCAACTATTACTATTCCTCCCCACTCTCATTTATTCTATTCCCTCTCTCCTTTCACCCTGGCCCTGTCCAAAAGCATGTTGTATCTGAGTACCCTCTCCCTTGATCTTCCCTCTCTTCTATCACCTATTCCCCCTTCCCTCCCCCTATTCCCCCTTATCCCATCCCTTTCTTCTCATTTTTCTTTAGGGTAAGATAGATTTCCTCACCCTATTAAATGTGTATATTATTTCCTTTCTGAGCCATTTCTGATGAGAATGAAGGCTCACTCATTCCCCCCTTGCCTACCTACCCCTTTCCACTCCATTGAAAAAGCTTTTTCGGGACTCTTATATGAAATTTCTTAGCTTCTTCTTCATCTCCTTTCTCTTCCTCCCAGTACTTTCCTTTATTATCCATTGACTCTTTTTACTATATTATACCATTATATTCTGCTCCTTCCTATGTCCTGTCTATATATGCTCCTTCTAATAGCTCTTATAAATGAGAAAATTCATATGAGTTATCAATATCTTCTTCTCATGCAGGAGTACAAACAGTTCAACATCATCAAGTTCCTCACAGTTAGTTCCTCTCTTCCACTATGGTTCACCAGAGTGCTGTACTTGGAGATCAAACTTTCTGTTCAGCTCTGGTTGTTTCAATAGGAAAGTTTGAAAGTCCCCTATTTCATTGAAAATCGATCTTTTCCTCTGAAAGAGGATGTTCAGTTTTGCTGGGTAGTTGATTCTCGGTTGTAAACCAAGATCTTTTGCCTTCCGGAATATCATATTCTAATCCCTACGAGCCCTTAATGTAGATGCTGCCAGATCCTGTGTAATCCTCACTATGGAGCCTTATTAGATGAACTGTTTGTTTCTGGCAGCTTTTAGAATTTTCTCTTTGATTTGGGAGTTTTGGAATTTAGTTACAATATTCCTGGAAGTTATTCTTTTGGGATCTCTTTCAGGAGGTGACCAGTGAATTCTCTTGATTTCAATTTTACCCTCTGCTTCTAGGATCTCAGGGCAATTTTGCTGTATTATTTCTTGAAAATTGAAGTCTAGGCTGATTGTGGCTTTCAGATAGCCCAATAATTTTTAAATCATTTCTTCTAGATCTGCTTTCAAGGTCGATTGTTTTTCCAATGAGATATTTCACATTTTCTTCTAATTTTTTGCTTTTTTTGAAAGATTTTTATTTCTTGCTGATTTCTTGCAACGGTCACCAGCTTCCTTTAGTTCCATTCTGCATTTGGAGAAGTTATTTTCTTCAGAGAGTTTTTTATCTCCTTTTCCAGAGGCCAATGCTGCTTCTTAAAGCATTCTTCTCCTCATTTGCCTTTTGTTTTGCTTTTTCCATTAGGCCTAAACTGGTTTTTAACATATTATTTTCTTCAGTATTCTTTTGTATATCTTTCACCAAGCTGTTGGTTTGGTTTTTATGATTTTTCTGCATCACTCTCATTTCTCCTCCCAATTTTTTCTCCATCTCCCTTAATGGCTTTTCAAAGTCTTTTTTTTTTAGCTCATCCATAGTCTAAGCCCATTTTCTAGTTCTTTTGGAGGCTTTGGATACAGTAACTTCAATTTTGTCATCACGTATGTGTTTTGATCTTCCATGGGACTAAAGTAATTCTCTATGTTCAGATTCTTCTTTTTTCTGTTGTTTACTCATTTCCTCAGCCCTAGGCAGCACTTCCAAGGCTTTGGGGTTTTTTTTGAGGGGACACCCCACTAAGGCCTTAATTCATCCAAGGTCTTATGCTCTCTTGCCTGTGCTTTGATATGTAGATGCCCCCCACTTCCCTCTGCCCTGGAGCTATAAGGAGGATCCTGCTTTCGTAGTATGGAAGCCCAAACTGCAACCTGGATCTGAATGTAGGCAAACATCAGAGTCCTACCCCAAGGGAGAGCAGAGAAATCTCTGCAGTCTTCCCTGACCCCTTACCTCTCTAGGGGTGCAGGCTTCTTTCTTCAGATACTCCTGCAGGTTCTGGGGCCAGTGATCCTCACTCTATACTCATTCTGGTGTAGCAGAGTTCTCTCACTGTTCCTTCAAGCTGTTGCTGGGTGATCTCTGGGCTGGGATGGGCTGCACTGTGCTGCACTGCAGCAGCAACTTTTTTTTTCCAACACCGGTCCTGGTGAAACACACCATGAACTTCTAAGTTATCTTGGACTGGGAAAATGTATCACTCAGTCTTTCTGTGGGTTCTACCCCTCTAAATTTTGGCTAGAGTCATCATTTATTGGTTTTTGGAGTTGGGAGGGGAGTTCCCTGGGAAATGCTGCCTTCATGCCGCCATCTTGGCTCTACCCCTTTAATGGAATTTCTATAAAAGACAACATAAAGAACAAGATGCAAAAGAAATAAAACATTTAATATACCGTAGTAATGTTCTCAAATGTTCATTATTAATTCATATATTTACTAATTATAAGAGTTTAATATACATTTTTCAGAGAAATTTTTTAGAAAATTTCTTAAATATGCATTTTTATAAACTTTTAAGTTTATTTAAGAAAAAATTGCCTGCATATAGCAGAACATAAAAGAGAATTAAATATAAAACAATTTCCATTTTAAGAAAACCTATATAATAAATGCTACACATAATTTTCAAAGCTACCCAGATTTTCTTTGCTTCCTTCTAAATTTTCTTTTGTTCTCTTCTGTAAATTAATATGTATTTTTTGATAGTGAATTAAAAAGACAAATGCAATTTCTCTGTCACCCTTTAGTGCTGTGAGTTTTTAAAATATAAATTGTATGGTGTGTGGTAGTAATACAATACTAATGCAGTTGAGAAGGGCAGGGTGGTGATATTATGTAAAATCTATTTTAGGTGTTCCACGGCAAGGCAGGCCAGAACATATTAATATGAACTTAATCCTCCATGAAACTTTCAGGCAGTTCTATCAGTTGTGAGCCAGGCTTCACTTGGTAAAAATCATTATTGTTTCAAAATTCTATTTTCTCCAATGTTTGTACTTTGTACATATTGGTGTGTATTACTTAAATTCTCAGTGCATCTCATCAGTGTGTCAGTCATCTGAATCACTTTTGTTATGTATGCAATGAGCTAACTTTTAAATCATACAACCTAGATTTCACTCTTCCAGTGAAGAAAACATATGAACTCTATTTGGTTGCAAAATGGATGTCCAGGTTAAGGCTTGGGCCCCTCACTTATACAGTATCGCTTGTGTTGGAAGACTAATTGGTTTGGCTTCATGGATCTCAGCCATATTGTTTGCAATCCCTATTATTTGGAGAGAACAAAAAGGCAATTCAATAGTTTGCTATCGTGGCATTACAAATAATACCAGGAATTAATAATATCTAACTTAATAGCTAACATTTACATAGTTCTTATAACATGCCAGAAACTGTGCTAAACATTTTTACAAACATGATTTCAGTTCATCCTCACAACAACCTTCAGAGTTAAGTACTATTATTTTTATCATCATTTTCCAGATGAGGAAATTGAGACCCAGGGCAAGGCTAAATTTGAACTCAGATCTTCCTGACTCCAGGCCCAAAACTCTAAGCCACCTTGATGTCCCTAAGTGTAACCATAATGTACATTATCCAAATCCACCATCAGCTAGAAGACTTGTTTTATATAGTAAAGAACTATCTTCATGGAAATTACTAAAAATTTGGATTTAGGATTTTTTAAAAAAAATACCCAAATGATTTAATTTGTACAAGGTAGGAGTTCAACAAAGTAGTCATTTCTCTATACAAAGTGATGAGCTTTCCATCCTCAGACCTTCAAAAATAACTCAAGCAGATGAGAAGAACATTGTACACCCTAACAGCAACATGGGGGTGATGATCAACCTTAATGGACTTGCTTATTCCATTAGTGCAACAATCAGGCATAACTTTGGGCTGTCTGTGATGGAGAATACCATCTGTATCCAGAGAAAGAATTGTAGAGTTTGAACAAAGACCAAAGACTGTTACCTTTAATTTAAAAAGAAATTATCTTATTATGTAATTTTGCTCACAATTTATTTTTTTTCTAAAGGATATGATCTCTCTCTCTCTCATCACATTCACCTTAGATCAATGTATGCCATGGAAACAATGTAAAGACACCCCCACCGTGGGGGTGGGGGGAAGGGAAGTGAGATTAGGGGAAAAATTGTAAAATTCAAAATAAATAATTTTAAAAAAAAAATAATTCAAGCAGAATATCCTTTGACCCAGTAATATTACTCCTCTAACTATAGAGTATAGAATTCAAAGAGAGATGAAAAGGATCTGTTTATACAAATATTTATATATCAGCTCTTTGTGTGGTGGCAGAGGGGTGTGTCCATCAACTGGTGAATGACTGAATAAGTTATGAGGTATGAATATGCTGGAATACTATTTAACTATAAGAAATGATGAAGCAGATGGTTTTATAGAAATTTGGGAAGATCTGTATGAACTAATGCAGAGTGAAGAGAATTGAACCAGAAGAACAACTTTATATAGTTACAAAAATATTGCAAAAACAAACATCTTTGAAAAACTTAGGATCTTTGTTCCAGTGAAATAACTATGATTCAAGAGGACTCACCTCTGGCTGGAGAAATGATAGACTCAGATTGCAGACTGAGATTTAAGGGGTTTTTTAAATGGCCAATTTGGGATTCCCTCCAACTCTACATATTTATAACAGTAGATTATTTTTTCCTTTCATAATATCAAGGGGAGAGGGGAGGATAGAGAAAAGACAGACTAAATTGAAAAAATTAAATTAAGAAAAATAAATAGAAAAAACAACTGAAGTAGATTTAAATCACCTTGTTGTTGATCTTAATTTATTTTTATTAAAGATATTATTTGAGTTTTACAATTTTCCCCCAATCTTACTTTCCTCCCCCTCCCCCATGGAAAGCAATCTGTCAGTCTTTACTTTGGTTCCATGTTTTGTACATTGATCCAAATTGAGTGTGATGAGGGAGAAATCATATCCTTAAGGAAGAGACAAAAAGTCTAAGAGATAACAAGATCAGACAATAAAATATCTGTTTCCATTTTTATAAATTAAAGGGAATAGTCCTTGAAATTTGTTCAAACTCCATGGCTCTTTATCTGGATACAGATGGCACTCTCCTTTGCAGACAGCCCAAAATTGTTCCCGATTGTTGCACTGATGGAATGAGCAAGTCCTTCAAGGTTGATCATCACTCCCATGTTGCTGTTAGGGTGTACAGTGTTTTTCTGGTTCTGCTCATCTCACTCAGCATCAGCTCATGCAAATTCCTCCAGGCTTCCCTGAAATCCCGTCCCTCCTGGTTTCTAATACAACAATAGTGTTCCATGACATACATATACCACAGTTTGCTAAGCCATTCCCCAATTGAAGGACATTTACTTGATTTCCAATTCTTTGCCACCACAAACAGGGCTGCTATGAATATTTTTGTACAATTGATGTTTTTACGGTTTTTCATCATCTCTTCAGGGGATAGACCCAGTAGTGGTATTGCTGGGTCAAAGGGTATGCTCATTCTTGTTGCCCTTTGGGCATAGTTCCAAATTTCTCTCCAGAAAGGTTGAATGAGTTCACAGTTCCACCAACAATGTATTAGTGTTCCAAATTTCCCACAACTCTTCCAACAATGATCATTATCCTTTCTGGTCATATTGGCCATTCTGAGGGGTGTGAGGTGGTACCTCAGAGAAGCTTTAACTTTCATTTCTCTAATAATTAATGATTTAGAGCAATTTTTCATATGGCTATGGATTGCTTTGATCTTCTCATCTGTAAATTGCCTTTGCATATTCTTTGACCATTTGTCAACTGGGGAATGGCTTTTTGTTTTAAAAAATATGACTCAGTTCTCTGTATATTTTAGAAATGAGTCCTTTGTCAGAATCATTAGTTGTAAAGATTGTTTCCTAATTTACTACATTTCTTTTGATCTTGGTTGCAGTGGGATCTTAATTTATTTTAAAAAATCATGCTAAATTTTTAACTTACCTCTAAACCAAAAGGATGAAATGGTCTTTAAGAAGGCACCAAAATATGTTCAAACTGTGAAACTTATCTTGAGAAGAATTAAATATGAAAAATATTCTTGACATATCTGTGGTTATCTGAAGGATACTGCTGTTTTACTAAGAAACTACTCTGGTAAACCAAATACTGCTGTTTTACTTGTAAATGGGAGAACAGAGACAGAAAAAGACATTTTTTTTATAAAGTACTATCTTCAAAAGAAAGCATTGAAAGAAAAATGAGGTAACAACTGACTAATCCTCAAAAAAATATTCTTGGCATAGGTGCACATTAAATGTAATTTAATGAAAATGCTTGTCAAGGTAATCAATTAAAATGGTGTCAGTATCTTTATCTGAAAAATACATCTCTAAGAATCAGTGAAGCTAAAATCATAGAAGGAGTATTTTTTGGACTCTTGAAGAAGGGAAGTTATAAAAGATCAACATTTTGGGTTTTTTAAATTTTTAAATTTTATTTTTACAGTAAATTTTGCAAACATCAACAAATGTTCTCTATATTAACATTCCTATATTACAAAATCAGAAGGATGCACTGAATTTCTTGGGTATACAGCTTTCTTTAAAAATGAAGTTGAAGGGCGGCTAGGTGGTGTAGTGGATAAAGCACCGACCCGTAAGTCAGGAGTACCTGGGTTCAAATCCCGTCCCAGACACTTAAAAATTACCTAGCCGTGTGGCCTTGGGCAAGCCACTTAACCCCATTTGCCTTACAAAAAACAAAAAAGAAATGAAGTTGAAAAAAAGAATTTTAGAGTATAACTGAATCCAATGCTATCACTTTACAGATGAGGAAACTGAGGCTTAGAGAGGTTAAATGCTAGCCCAGGGTCACACAGCTAATAAGTATCTGAAGAATTCAATTCAGGTCTTCCTGACTTCACTATTCCATCTCTCCCCACCCATATTCCTTTTATTATTTCAACTCTGCTCTGCTTATCTGTGAAATAAGAATATTTTGAAAGACAGTTGAATGAAATTGAAGGAGCTGCATGGAAATCATCTTAAAGAGTGACCGAAACGTTTTTGTGAAACTATAAAGCAGGAAATTACCAAGAAATTGTCAATGATCTCCTCACAGCCTATGGAATTATGGGAAACAACATGTCATTCAAAATACATTTCTAGGATTCACATTTGGACTTCTTCCCAGAAAACCTACTGCAATCAATAATGATCATGGAGAATGCATGCATCAAGAAATCTCCGCCATAACAAAGTAAGGGGAGCCCAAGAATGCTGGTAAAAGTGTCGCTGGATACTGAGGACTGATGGATGATGTCTAGGCAAAATGGACCAGGAAATTGTCAGAACCTACACATTAGTAGCTACATCAAAAGTTACACAATTTTGTTCAATTAAAAGTTATTTGACAAGGATAGGAGGGGCTAAATGGCACAGTAGATAGACCCAGCTTTGGAGTCAGGAGGACCTGAGTTCAAATCCAACCTCAAACACTTAATTGCCTAGCTATGTGACCTTGGGCAAGTCACTTAACACTATTGCCTTAAATGAAAATAAAATTTTTTAAATTTTTAAAAAAGAAAAGGATAGGAAATGGTAATTCTTGTGAGGACAATGGGTAAATGACAAAATAGGAAACTATGTTTGAAATCAGCATCAAAAAGTACTATGAAGTTCAACTAATCTTAAACCAATAATAGCTAGTATTTGCAAAGTGCTTTACCAGTATTATTTCATTTAATCTTCACATCAACCATGGGAGGTAGGTGCTGTTATTAACCCCATTCAGAAATTGAGGCAGACAGAGGCTAAGTGATTTGCTTATTGTCTTATAGCTAATAAGTGTCTGACACTAGATTTGAACTTGCATTTTCCTAATTCTAGGTTCAGCACTCTACTGTATCACAGGAGGAAAACAAGTGCAATATCATTAAGTGACTAATTATATGACCCTCATTCTATTCCCAATAGAATTTTTTTTATTATTTCAAGTTGATTCTACTGATACCTTTTGTTTTATAATCACTTGAATTTTCGTCTCCCTCCTAGAGAAACATCCTTTAGAACAAAGATGATTGGATTCTAAACATAGAAAAAGAAGGGGCCTTAAAAGCTGTAAATCTAATCCTCATTTTATAGATAAGCAAATGGTAAAGAAGAGGGAAGGAGAAGGAAGAGGAGAAGGGGGCAGAAAGAAGAAGAAAGAGATAAGGAAGGGCAGAGGAGGGGAAAGAAAGGAAGGAGGGAAGATGAAAGTAGGGAAGGATAAAGGAGAGGAAGAGAGGGGAGGGAAAGAAGGGAAGAGGAAAAGGAGAAAGAAAGGGAAAGGAAAGGGAGAGAAGATGAAGGGGAAGGAAAAGGGGAGAAGGGAAGGAAGGGAGGGAAAGGAGAAGAAAGGGAAGGGAATGGCCAATCTGAGATTGCAACCCAGGTCCTCTTATTTTAAACCTAGTGTTTATTTGTTTGTTTTTTTCACTATACTTTCTCTATGAGTCAAAAACTGAATAAAGGCCCCAAGGTCAACATGGAAGTCCCAATCATATGCAGTTTTCTCCATTGTAACATAGTGCCCTTCCTGGACTTCTGACTGGCTTCTTCCCTTTTTCCTTTCTAATTGCTGGTTAACAGATTACAAAAGATTTGGCCAAAGTAGCTTTTACTTTCAATACCTAGGCTTTCCAGATACTTCTTTTTAAAGGTTTTCTTATAAGAACTGAACATTGTTGAACAAACTTTGAACAAAGCATAAAGGTTTGCCCACCGAATTTTCTTCCAGTATTGTCCTCTTACATCAAAAGCCAAAGAGTTTTTATTTGGAAGGTCCTTGCTGCAGAGGGTCCTAGGAGGCTGGGAAGCAGCTATATCCCCAAGGTGGAGGCTCAGGAGCTTTCAGGGCGTCCAAGCAGCATCCTAGAGCCTGGTGGAACTGATTCTTGTAAGAGATACTTTCAGGTCATGGTCTTTGCACAAAACATTAAGTGATGATTGTGTTCAATGAGCTGTGTATATATGAACACACTCACAAATACTTATATCTACAATGCCCACACATATGGCCATCTATCAGGAATACTGTAGAAAGGATTCCTGCTCAGGTACAAATTTGTTTAAGATATCTTCTGTGGATTCTTTTGACTCTGAGAGTCTTTTATTTTCTCATGAATATACAGATCCAGAGACAGATTTGTTGTCATTTAGTCATTTGAATCATGTTTGATCTTTGTGATCACATTTGATATTTTCTTGGCAAAGATGCTGGTGTGGTTTTCCATTTGCTTCTCCAGCTTATTTTATAGATGAGGAAATTGAGGCAACCAGAATGAAGTTATTTGCCCAGGATTGCACAACCAATAAGTATCTGAGGTCAGTTTTGAAGATGAGTCTTCCTAAGGCCAAACCCAGTATTCTACACACTATGGTACCTAGCTATCCAGAAAGATACCTACATATTATTTCCTTCCATACATTCCTACTTGTCTTAAAATTCAATTCAAAAACCACCTCCTCTAGGGAATCTTCCCTGAAACCCTTTAGACAGTGTAGGCTTTCCCCTCAGAACTCATATAACTCCTTTTGGGAATTTCTCTAACATTCTAATCATCTAATGCTGTGTATGAAAATGATCTGTGTTCACGTCTCCTCTCCTTATTCATTCCTCCATGGAAGAAAGGAATGTGTCTTATATAAACTCTGCATCTGCCCTAGTACCCAATCCAGAGTAAATGGTTAATAAACATTTGTTGAATTGTAAAGATAAACAATTTTGAAAGGCTTAAAAATTTTAAGAATTAATTCTTAAGATACATGCAATGATCTATTATGATTCCAGAGGAGCAATGATAAATGAAGAATCTTGCACCAGCAATAGACTAATAATATAATAAATGAGACATGCATTGTTAGACATGGCCAACATGAGAACTTGAATCACTTGACTTTTTTTGTTTCAATATTTTGTGTCCTTTTTTCTTTTTCTTTGTTGGCTTTTTCTAATGGAAGGAGTAGGGTTGGAGGGAGGAAAAAATGGATGCTGGCAATTAGAAATCACAGACATATATAGATATAGAGAGGAGAGAGAGAGAGAGAGAGAGAGAGAGAGAGAGAGAGAGAGAGAGAGAGAGATACAGATACATGTGGAAGAATCATTCTTAGTTGATGGCTAATCAGGACAATTTTCCTTGACTCATTTTCCCTTCTTCTCAGTTATCCAGGATCTTAGGGAAAAGAGAAGACCAAGGTGAAAAATTTATTTTAATAGCATATATATTTTTTTTCCATTTTTTTTCAAGGCAATGGGGTTAAGTGGCTTGCCCAAGGCCACATGGCTAGGTAATTATTAAGCGTCTGAGGTCGGATTTGAACCCAGGTACTCCTGACTCCAAGGCTGGTGCTCTATTCACTGCACCACCTAGCTGCCCCAATAGCATATATATTTAATGCCAGTTCAAACTAGACTTTTCTTGCCAAGTTACCAAGACAATACAGGTAGTCCCTTACTTCTAGCCTCAAAGCTATCCTCTGTCCCAACTTTTTCCTCCAACTATTACCCTGGATTTGAGGGTAAAGGAGTGGGAGCAGTGGTTTCCCTATGAGTCCTATCACATGGAGAACATGCATAAATGCATTGCAAAATGTAGATAGATGTGTGTGCACATATGTGTAGCTATAGATACAAATGGGCACACATACTTTTGCCGGAGCACGTGCGTGTGTAGACACACAAAGGAACACTGGAACCGATCCAAGAAGCCGGAAGCATGTCTGAAAGCATCCCCCAGCCCAACTCCCCCCAGCTCTCCTGAGGACGATTCACTCGTTCCAGCCCTGCTTCTCCAGAGCTAGCCTAGCCTAGAACTGGCTCTTTTCATGAGAGCTCTTGGATCTCAAGAAAAAAAATTGAACCTGGCCACGTGCAAGAAAGAAAGGTCCTTTGTCTGTACCAGGCCCCTCAGCAGCTGGAGCCTCTCTCCCAGGATGACTGCCCGGAGAGACACAGCAGGCGCCAGCCCCGGGCAGCCCCCACACCCCTCCTTCCTCCCCTCCTCACCAAGCTGAATGAGACCCGAGCTACTCTCCACCCCCCACCAGGCCCTGAGCTCGCCTTCCTCATCCAGACTGCTTGGCTTGAGGCTCCAAGGGGACAGAATGGAAACTGGCAGGGAGCTGGACTGAGCCTATCCTGGGTATCAGACTGACCCCATAAATACAACTAGCAACAGTGTTCACCAGAGTCCTAGACTGAGCTCTGTCCCTGGCCATGTCCGAGCCCTAATCTCCAAGCCTCAGCTCTGACCACAGAAAAAGTCCTGAGATCTGCCCCTGGCCCGAGCCCTGGCCCGGGACCCTGACTCCAGCCACAATCTCAAAGTTCAGGCCAAATACCATTCCCGCTAAACTTTGCCTAAAGAGTAACACATGTCTCAGACACGATGGGGTTTATCTCCTGTCTGTGGTGCTCTGGCCATGATCTTCAACACCAACCAGCCAATTTGCCCAAGGCTGGCTCCATGCCCCTGCCCTTCATCTCCTCTCTCTCAGCGGGTGAGCAAAGATGCAACGAGAGAAACAACATCACTGTTCTCCTGGGTCCATTCTTAATCAGGACTGAAATTATGTTACAGAAAAAGTAGCATGGTGTAGTGGAAGGGAAAGTGCATAGCGCAGTCTTGGCTTAAGACTCAAAGGATCAGTGCATACCCTTTGACCCAGCAATACCACTACTGGGTCTATACCCTGAAGAGATGAGGAAAAAGGGTAAAAACATCACTTGTACAAAAATATTTATAGCAGCCCTGTTTGTGGTGGCAAAGAATTGGAAATCAAGTAAATGTCCTTCAATTGGGGAATGGCTTAGCAAACTGTGGTATATGTATGTCATGGAACACTGTTGTTCTATTAGAAATCAGGAGGGACAGGATCTCAGGGAAACCTAGAGGGATTTGCATGAACTGATGCTGAGTGAGATGAGCAGAACCAGAAAAACACTGTACACCCTAACAGCAACATGGGAGTGATGTTCAACCTTGAAGGACTTGCTCATTCCATCAACACGACAATTGGGAACAATTTTTGGCTGTCTGCAAAGGAGAGTGCCATCTGTTTCCAGATAAGGAGCTGTGGAGTTTGAACAAAGTACAAGGACTATTCCCTTTAATTCGGGAAAAAAAAAAACCCACATGTCCTATTGTCTGATCTGGTTACCTCTGAGAATTCTGTTTAAAGCTCTTTAAGGATATGATTTCTCTCTCATCACACCCAATTTTGATCAAGGTACAACATGGAAACAAAGTAAAGACTGACAGAGTGCTATCTGTGGGGTGGGAGTGGGGGGAGGGAAGCAAGATTGGGGGAAAATTGTAAAACTCAAATAATATCTTTAATAAAAATTAAAAAAAAAATAGACTCAAAGGATCAGGGATGGCCTCCTAGCTCTGCTCTTATGTGACTTGGGTCAAGCCCCTTAACTACTGTGTACCTGTTCCCTCATATATAAAAAAATGAAGGGATTGAACCCAATGAACTCTGAGATTCCTTCCAGTTCTTGACTGAGATCTGTACCTTTAAGGTCTGTATGCTTTAAGAGCCTCCTAACCAAGCTTGGGGAAAGCCTAGACAGGTCTGAGACCCATATCACCTAAAGATATTTGACCAAGGAACCATTTCTATTTACCAAGATCCCTTCTAAAGTCCCTTCTAGCTCTAAACTTATTATTACTATTTAAACACTGCTTAAATAAATATGAAGAATCTTGAGGTCAAAAAACATAGGTCATTTGAAGGCATAAAACAGAGCTCTTCCAGATGCAGCAGAAAAAGTATATATTTATGGGCACCCTTATCGAGATAACAGAATTTTAGTCATAAATGTGATGATATGCTTCCCAACCTACAGAAAGAAGCATTGAAATAAAAAAGTTTTTATTGGTTAAAAAAAAAGAGCAAAGAAACTGCCCTACACCACCAGCCACCCTTACCCACACAGAAACTTTTCTATCTGGAGCTAAATTCAAGCATAATTTATTATACAGATCCTTGAGTAAAGAATCCTTACTGGTATAGAGGGCAATATCCTCAACCATTTTTATTCAAATTTTTTTTCAGTCATGTCTGGTTCTTGGTGACCCCCATTGTAGGGTTTTCTTGGCAAAGATACTGGAGTGGTTTGCCTTCTTTCTCTATTTTACATATGAGGAAGCTGAGGCAAATAAGACTAAATAATTTGACTGGGATAGTTTTACGCAAGATGCACAGTGCAGGAATTGGGATAAATTGAGCAAGGGTGGACCCTTTATAAAAGCTGAGGGAAGAATAATAAGGTAGAACTTAGAGAAGGCACATGTCCACAAGTTTGAGCCAACATGATCCAAGTCCTTAACAAAAGGGAAGATCTTTTTAAAAATTATGATTAACATAATAACCAATAACAAAAACAAGTAATCAAATTAAGTATTCAAAATGAGCTATAAAACATTGTATAAAAATCCATGGTACATAATGAAATAGAGCCAGATCAATAAACAGCAAAGGGGTGAAAAATGCTCTTGTTCTGTGTCCCTTTCCATCTGTCTTAAGTTCAACCTCTTTTTTTATTTCTTTGGTTGTTTATTCCTTTGTAATTTCCTTCCTTCCCCCCTACCTCCTTTTCTCTCTCTCCCTTCTTCCTGCCTTCCTGTTTTCCTTCCTTCCTTTCTTCCTTCCTCTTTTCCTTTTCTCCCTCTTTTTTTCCATTTTTTCCTTTCTCCCTTCCTTCCTCTCATACTTTTTCTCCCCTCGTTCCCCTTCCTTCTTTTCTTCCTTCTTTCCTTCCTTTCTTCCTCCATCTTTTCCCCTTCCTTTCTTTCTTCTTCCCTTTCCTCATCTCTCTTTCTCTATTCCTTCCTTCCTTCATCTAATTTTTCTCTTTTCCACTTTATCTCCTTTTCTCTTTCTTTAATTTAGAATAACATTAGAGTCTTAAATAAACTTTTTCATTAGCTTCCTAGATAAGGGGCAGCCTAAAATAATAAATAGCAGGCTAGAGTCAGGAAAACTGGGTTTTGACTCCTACCTTTGATACTCATTTGCTAACTGGGTGACCATGAATAAGTCACTTAACAAATTTTGTCTTCTCTGCAGGGTAGGACACTGGAGCACTCCTGGAACACTCTCTCCTCCCAGGATTCTTCCTCCACTGCTCTTTTCCTCCCTGTCCAATCACTCTTTTTCATTGTTCTTTGCTAGATCTTCATCCCTGAGTTCCCCAGAGAATGCTATGTTTTTGTTCTGGCTTCTTTTTTCTTATTCTACATTCACTAACTTGGGTAATCTTATCAGCTCCTTTACATTCAACTATTATCTCTATTCAGATGATGATAATGTTTGTCCTTCATTCTAGAAGATCCTAACATCAGGGAGGTGATGCCAAGACAAGCACATGAACTGGATTTGAGTGAGGGGGTGCTATGCTAAGCCTCACTTTCTCCTCTGGAGTCATCTGGGTCCAGTGATCAGATATGAATCTAGATGACTGGATGTGAGGCAGTCAGGGTTAAGTGACTTGCTTAGGGTCTCACAGCTAGTGTGTATCAAGTGCCTGAGGGGGAATTTGAACTCAGGTTCTCAGGGACAGTGCTTTATCCACTGCATCAAGATGACTTCCAGAGCTACATATGCAGCACTCATTTGTCTCCTGGAATTTACCTCAACTTTCCCAACTCTGTTAGACATCTTTACCTGGATGTCCTATAATCACCTCAAACTGAACATACAAGATGGAAAAACCTCATGTTCTCCTCAACCCTCCCCTCTTTATAATACACCCATTTCTTTTGAGGACACCACTATCCCCCCCCAATCAACTATATTTTCAACCTCAGAGTAATTCTAGATTCTTTCTTCTCCCTTATCCTTCAATCAATTATCAAATCTTTTTAGCTCTGCCTCCATAGCAATTGTCTCATTTGTTCTGTTTCCTCACACAGTCATTGTCTTAACTCACCTGGACTACTGCTAAGTTTCCTGATTAGTCTTCATGGCTAGAGTCTTCCCTCTCAGGCCCATCTTCCACACAGTCATCATTTTGAATTTCCTAAAGCACACCTGTGTCACTTTCCTGTTCAAGAAACTTCATTGGCTTCCTGTTGTCTCTAGGATAAAATGCAAACTCTTCACTAAAAATTAAACCCCTTCAAAATCTAATTCTATGCTGTCTTTGGAGAGGAATGTGAATTCACTCTGGCCAACATACATCAAACTCAATCCCCAACTTCTGGGCCTTCACAACAATCTACCCTAACTTATTTTCCCCATACATGACATGCCATCTCACATTCCCTTGCCTCTACCACAGTTGCCCCTCATGTCTGAAATTCACTCTCCTCTCTTGAAATCCATAGTTTCCTTCAAAGCAATTATTATTTGGTAGTTTGAGTCATGCTTAATTCTTCATGACTCCATTTGGTGTTTTCTTGCCATTTCCTTTTCCAGTTCACTTTACAGATGAGGAAACTGAGGCAACCAAAATAAAGTGACTTTCCTAAGGTCACACAGGTATAAGTGTCTTGAGACCAGATTTGAATAAAATATCCACTTCCCCACTCTTAAAGCTGCCCTTAAAGCTTTTTCTGATTCCTCTAGTTAGTGGTGTTCTATACCCTTAATTATTTTGTTTAAATAATGAGATAATATATGTAAAGAACTCTGCAAACCTTAAAATGAGACACATATGTGTATGTGTATGTTTGTATGTGTGTGTGTTTGTATTTATATGTGTATGTGTATAAGTATGTGGTGGAGTCCATGACTGGGGAGGGACAAACAGTATCAGAGTCAGAGCCCAGTAGAGGTAGCACAGGCACTCGATGATTTTGTGTGAGGGATTGTGCAATCTGAGGTGAAGCACAACTCTGCTTCCTCTGCTTCCCCTTACCTCAGGTCCCAGTATGTATTTATACGTATGTTGTTTCCCCCAGTGGAATGCTCCTTGAGAGCAGGTTCTCTCCTTTTCATCCTCATATCCCCCAGAGTAAATGTTTGATAATGCTTTGTGAAATGAAAATATGTCTTAGCCCCATGCACATGGCATCTCTTCTAAACCTTCTCACCCTATGTAATTCTTCTCCATGACTTTCTATAAATCTTCCATGGAAGACCTCCTCAAGCTGTCAGGGCCTTTCTCTGGTTCTTTTGATATTTTATAGATATCAATGAAGCACACAAACTGTTTGTGGCCACAATGCCATCCAGTTTCATCTGCTCCTTAGTTTTTGACCCAGTTCATTGTGGTCTGTCCATATAACTACATGTTATTTATTGGGTCATGAGCAATGTGTGTTTTTCAACCACTGTTTTCTGATTGTTTTTGTTTGTATGATTTTGTAGTTTGAAACATGTATATAAATATATATATATATATATATATATGTCTCAATTTAAGGTTTGCAGAGCACTTTACTTAAATTATCTCATTATTTAGGAAAATTAAGCTTCTCTATTTTACATAACCAGGGCCTTTTTGATAACATCCTTTAGTATTCTGGGTTGAATGCAATCAAGAGTGTAATCAGCAGAAAAGAAATACCTGGAAAAGCTCAACTTTGTGGTCTGTATGTGTTTTGAGCAACCAAAAGGACAGCAAGACTGTCTTTTACCTTGTTTTGGACATTTGGTTTCTACCAATGTAATTGATAAGAAATTACAATTTTGTTCAGACCCTGAGAAAATAATGGTGATGTCATTCTTCATAGTTGAAGAGGTCCATGTCATCATATATATATGACAATATATGTTTCACGATTATATTTATTATAGTAAGGGGAACGTTGTTCAAAGACATCCTTCTCACTCACCTTTACCAGAACCATTTCACCCCATGACCTGATTTGATTGGAAACAGGACTTTTGGTGATGATCTGACTGCTGCGAGAGTCCTTGGCCCTTGAGTACAATTTTTTTCCTTTTGTATCAGTAAGGTAACTCAGTGTTCTAGCAACGCCTGGCAAAGTGTCAGTATATGATATCTAGGGACAAAATAGCAACTCACAGCATAGAAGGCACCATGGCATTTCAGAAGAAAGGCCTCTGTGATAGAGGTAATCAAGTTAGGTGAAGAAGGATATCTAATTAAGTGCTAAAGTATGTGATCCAGTTGATAAGCATTGAAGAGGAGATCAATGTGAACCAGAGAAGGGGGAGAAGAAGGAGTGGAATGAGGTTTTGTGGAAAAGTTGGGCTTTGAGCTTCAAGAATGAATGAGTGGGTTTTGTCAGTGCAGAATTGGAGAAAAATATTTCAGGTAAACAAAAGCAGGAACAGACATGGGAATCAAATGTTTTGTTTTGAGAAAAAAATAAGGGAAATAAATAGAGTTGACCAGTAGACACTTGAAGATGTAGATAGACCCAAAGGCCTGGAGAGAGATTGGGACTGGAGATGTAGATTGGGGAATCATCTGCAGAGAAATTGAGGCCAGTAGAGGGAATGAGATGGCCAAGGGAGAGATTGCAGAAAGAAGAGATTAGACCAAGGCATGAACCAACAGTGGATAATACAGCTGTTCCTGAAGCTGATGTGAGCTTAGCCTGCCTTAGTGGGATCCTAATGTCTAAAACAAGAGAAATGAGATTTACTGTGTTCTTTGTGGTTAAGACCACATATCAGAGCAAAGTAGAGTCATGGACGTCATATTTTAGGAGGAAAATGAATGAGCTGGAGCATATCTAGAGAAGGGAGAACCAGATCATGAAGGCACTCAGATGATGAGGTTATCTACTGATCCTACCATGAGGAGAATCACTTAAAATAATAGGGAATGTTTCATCCAGAGAAGAGAAGATTGAGGGAGGAATGTGGTCTTTATTTAATACTATTTAAATGAAAGAGGGAGCTATTTTGTTTCTATGTAAATAATTAAGACTGAAGGATGGTAGTTATTAAGGCTCAAAATTCCATTTGCTATAAAGAACTTTCTAATTACCAGAACTGACCAGTGAAGCAAAATAAGCCTCTATATTGAGTAGTGAGCACCCTATCCCTGAGGTGTTCAAGTAGAAGCTGAGAGACTGTCAGAAATGTTATAAAGAGACTCTTACATTGGGGAGAAAGTTGGACTACATATCCAAGGTCCTTTCCAGCTCTGAAAATCTGACATTCCATATGCATCCACTCTCATTTTCTTTCCTCCCCTTCTCCCTTTTCCTAACTTCTCTTTGTCCATCCAGGATTCCGATCACCCCTCCTTCCAGTCATCCATGTTCTCAAATTCAGAATCACTGTAGATGTTTCCCTCTCCTCTTCTCACCGCCCCCCCCTTATTTAATCACTTGCCAAGTCTTATTATAGTTCAAGGTATGAAACCCTGAACTGTAGGGGATGCTGAGCGATCTAGGAAATGGTGCCTGCCTGCCAGAAACTTACAGTCTAGTTTTGGAAAACCATGGTGAAATGATTAACATGAAAGGGAAACATATATCAATGGTCCAAAGAGAGATACAGACAATGTGTGTTAGTGGCTTTGAATCTCCCTCTGTCCATCTGTGTGTGTGTGAGGGAGTCTGTTTCTGCCTTTCCCTCCCAAGGGGAGCTGCTGGCTTGCCTGGCCTGGCTGCTTTGGCTAGTTCCCTCAGGAGACGGATGGGCTCCTTGATTCCAGGCTGCACATCTGGAAGTCAATGCTATTAAAACAAACCCCATTATATAACCAATTGACATCTGGAACCCGTTACCGCTACATTTTTAGAAGAAGAAATTGTTTTTGATGTGATTTCTCCTTAAGAATGTGGCAATGTGCCCTCACCTTGGCTGTCCAGGGATCAGTGCCGGGGGGGGGGGGGGGGTTGAAGAGGAAAGGGGGCTCGTAATCTCCAAGCCTTGATTCTTGAGTTGGCTGCTACTTCTTCTGCATCTTGGCTCAGCCTGGAAACAAAGCATGGTCATTAGGACAAGGTAGGGAGTGTGACAAGTTCAGAGAGGATGAAAGTGATGGAGAGGGTTGGTGATAGGGCTAGGGACAGGAGTAGGTAGTGTGAGAGGAGAAAAGAGAGGGAGTATGAGAGTGACAGGAGTGGGAAATGTGACCAGGGCAGCAAGTGTGGAGATCCCAGTGCAGAGACAGAGAGTGATTAGGACAAGGACATATTGAGATGTCCAGGCAGAGGGTCCTTCATTCATTTAACCAACTTTATGAAACAGACACCAAAGAAAAGACAGAGTTTAAATGAGACATGGTCCCAGGCTTTTCAGATCTCATAATTTAAAGCAGGGACAAGATATAAGCACAGATGCCTCTCAGGAGGAGATATAAGGAAAGAGATAAGGTTAGGAGGATGGGCTTTTAACATCTTCAGGGGTAAGTGAATATTCGCCTTGCTGGTTGTTGCCGACCTGGTCACTGGGTTGGGACATCTAGACCGGGGCCCCATCCCTGGGACTTCGTCTGGAAACTTCATTCCGGGCCAATTACACGCTTGATTCCTCCATCGCCTGGGAAATCCTGTCTGGTTTTTACTCCAGTGCTCTTGAATAGGCAGGTTAGTGTGGGTGGATGAATGGGACAGCGAGCTCTTCCCAGGGCCACAGAGAGCCACAGTGGGCCAGCATGGTCAAACCAACCCAAAGCCAAGCCGGAAAGACCATAGGCACAATCCAGGGTGGCTGAGCCACATCCAGGGTGAGCCGGATTGGATAATCATGGGCCAAAAGAGATCGAGTCCAGCTTTGAGCAGAGTAAGGACAAAAAGCTTAAGCCATTTGCTCACAGTCACAGAGGCATACAGTAGCAGTCAGAATTCAAACTAGGATCCTCTGACATGAGTGGAGAGGAAAAGAGGGGAAGGGAGAGGAGAGGAAGAGGGAGGGGAAGAGGAGAGAGGAAGAAGGAAAGGGAAGAAGGAGAGGAAGGGAGGGGAGGAGAAGAGGGAGAGGAGGGGAGGGAAGAAGAGAGGAAAGAAGGGCAGAGGGGAGAGGAATGAAAGAAAGGACATGGGATTCTGAGTCAGAAGGCCTGGGTTCAAATCCCATCCCTGCTACTTACAGTGTGACCCCTGGGCAGCTCACTTAACCTTACTTTCCTCCTCTGTGAAATGAAAGGGCTGGACTGGATACCAATTCTCAAGCCTTTTTGTCCTTTACTCCTTTATGCTACTAAAAATAAATGAACTTTTGTTTATGTGGATTTATCTATGATTAAATACCACATCAGAAATTAAAATATTTCAGTATTATTGTAAAAATAGTTTGATCTCAAATTCCCCTTGAAAGGGTCCAGAGACCTCCAAAGATCCCCCAATATTCTTGGAGAACCACTGGACTGGATGATCTCTTCTAGCCCTAAATATATGATCACAGACTGATCCTCAGTTTCCTCTTCAGTAAAATGAGGATAATGGAGTGTATGAACTCTAAATGTGTTGTCTAAGAATAGTGTGTGACCTGATTTCTAGTCCTGATTCTGACAAAAACTTGCTGTGTGTTCTCTTACAAGTCACTTTTCCAATATGGGTCTCAGTTGTTTTTGTTGGGTTTTTTTTTTAATCTGTAAAATATGGAGCAGGGTGAGCAAATGTGCTAGAGGATAGGGTACTAAAGTTCTGGAAGCTTCTAGCATCTGG
This sequence comes from Macrotis lagotis, assembly GCF_037893015.1. Taxonomy (NCBI): domain Eukaryota; kingdom Metazoa; phylum Chordata; class Mammalia; order Peramelemorphia; family Peramelidae; genus Macrotis; species Macrotis lagotis. The sequence goes on along the minus strand of NC_133658.1, from coordinate 352,120,892 downwards.
AAAGGTGAATTTTAATTTTAGATATGTTCAGTTTAAGAGAGCGTGAGAAATATCTAAGTGGAGATGAGTCCTTATACCTTTCTTGGTCCTGTTTTTTATTCTTTTTAAGGAAGAAAGAACGGGGTTTTTTGAATTTTTGTTTTATTGATTTTTTAAATATTGTTTATTTTTTTAATTAAAAGTTTTACTGATGCCTCATTTTCTTTTAATGATACTCTCACTTCTCAAAGCCTTCCCTTCCCATTATCCCTTCCCTATTCTAGAATTCTTCCTCAAAACAAAGAAAGACAGTTAAGCAAAACAACTCAAGGCTTTGGCTCTGTTTTACATTGTGTATATGGCTCATTCTGCATAACCCCCTACTTCTCAAGGAAGGATTTGAATTCAAGTATTCTGGTTCCAAAAACCTTGTTCTTTCCACTATACCTAATCCAAGAGTTATTGAAGGAATGTTTGGAGACTAGACATAGGAACTACCAAGGAAGAATGGTCTCTCTAACTACCTCTCCATATCCTTTTTCTTGGTGACACATATATGTCAATATTTTAATTGGATCTATGATTTTATCAATGTACATTCTTCGTCCAACAATTCAGATTACAGAATGTCTATGTCTACCTATACTATACAGCTCTTGTCCATGTCTTTCCATAATCCCATGGCAGCTTCACTCAACTTGCTGGGGGCCTTCTTTGTGCTCACTTGGCATGGGATAGATACCCTTAGGACTTGTGGGCTGTCCATTGGTTATCCTTCATTATTGCTATGTGGACAGTCCATTTCTTTTTTCTGGTCCTGCAATTTTTTTTTGTTGATGTCACTTATACTGTTTATCAATGTTACAATGATACAGTATTGACCTCAACCTGTGATCAGACTCCAGCAACACCCTAACACTTGTGCACCATCAGTCAATAAATATTTTTTCACTACCTACAACATTCCAGGTTTCTGGGGATACAGCCTTTCCCTAAAGGGCTTTTTATCTAATGGAGGAAAACAATATATAAAAGGAAGTTGAAAAGTGGGAAGGAGGAAAAGCCACCTTGGTGTCATGATGAAATTTAATGTAGTATAGCAAGATGGGAAATGAAGAAACAGTTGGCTTTGGAGCTTTCCTTAAGTGGAGGCTTCAGGAGGAGCTGGTCCCAGCCCAAACCAGTCTACCTCTCCCCCAATCTCTGGTGTGCCTGGTATTTAAGACCTAGTCCCCACACCTGCTCCCAATCCCAAAAGGTGGGAAGATTGCAGATTGCAAAGAGAGGGTCTTCCAGTAGAAACTGACTGACTGACCACTTGTTGGCTACATTATAGTGGGGACTATGTTTTAGATATAGATATGAGTTTGACTGTGTGGTCTCCGAGGTGACTTCAAGCTCTCAAATTCTGTGATTTTGTGATTTTTCTTGTGCAATGTCTTGTTAATAATGTGTTATAGGCTCCTTTCACCCACCAACAATTCTCCATAGCCTTTTGGGTGATCCTAAACTGAAATTCTTTGGAGATTGGGATGTCACAGACCTTGCAGCCATATATCACCAGAATAACTGTGTTTAGAGATGAACCTTTGTTTTGGAAAAGCCTGGAGTCATTAAAAAGAACTACAGAGTTTTTTTTAATTCAATGCAGCCTGTTCTGTTCATCCTGTTCAATCCTACGCCCACTTCACTGGGTGTTTGGGGGTCTATATTAGATATAGAGAAATATGTGTTTTTAGAGAACTCCCACCAACAATGCTCACTTCACAAGGCACATCAGCATCTTCTCATTCCCAATCGTTTATAATCCTTGAGAATTGCCTGGGATAAATGACTTAGCCAGAGTCACAGGTCCAGTATGCTTCTGGGGATTCAACCCAGTCCTTCCTGACTCCAAATTTAGCTCTCTAACTACTCTGCCAGGGCTGCCACCTCTGTCTCTGTATCTGTCTATCTCTCTGTCTCTGTTTCTCTGTCTCTACCTCTGTCTCTCTGTCTCTTCTCTCTCTGTCTGCCTTCTGTCTCTCTGTCTCTGTGCCTCTGTCTGTCTCTGTCTCTCTCTGTCTCTGTCTTTCTCTGTCTCTCTGTCTCTCTCTCTCTGTCTTCCTCTCTCTCTCTCCCCTTCTCCTTCCTTCCCTCTCTCTCTGTAACTTTCTGTCTCTGTCTGTCTCTGTCTCTGTCTTTTTATACACACATACTTTTTTTCTTCTGATTTCTTTTTCAAAATCTTTTGCCTTTATTTTATTTTTTAGCTTAAAAGTATTTTTTCTAATTACATGTAAAGATGTTTTAACATTCACTTTTTAAAAATTTTCTCCCCATCAATTTGGAACTACACCCAAAGGGCAACAAAAATGAGCATACCCTTTGATCCAGCAATACCACTACTGGGTCTATACCCTGAAGAGATGATGAAAAAGGGTAAAAACATCACTTGTACAAAAATGTTCATAGCAGCCCTGTTTGTGGTGGCAAAGAATTGGAAATCAAGTAAATGTCCTTCAGTTGAGGAATGGCTTAGCAAACTGTGGTATATGTATGTCATGGAACACTATTGTTCTGTTAGAAACCAGGAGGGACGGTTATTCAGGGAAGCCTGGAGGGATTTGCATGAGCTGATGCTGAGTGAGATGAGCAGAACCAGAAAAACACTGTACACCCTAACAGCAACATGGGAGTGATGTTCAACCTTGAAGGACTTGCTCATTCCATCGGTGCAACAATCAGGGGACAATTTTGGGCTGTCTGCAATGTAGAATACCATCTGTATCCAGATAAAGAGCCATGGAGTTTGAACAAATTTCAAGAACTATTCCCTTTAATTTAGGAAAAAAACAAATATCTTATTATCTGATCTTGTTATCTCTTAGACTTTTTGTTTCTTCCTTAAAGATGTGATTTCTCTCTCATCATACTAAATTAGTATCAATGTACAACATGGAAACAAAATAAAGACTGACAGATTGCTTTCTGGGGGGGGAAGTAAGATTGGGAGAAAAATTGTAAAACTCAAATAAAATCTTAAAAAAAATTTTTTTACAACTTTTTTTTTTAGGTTTTTGCAAGGCAAATGGGGTTAAGTGGCTTGCCCAAGACCACACAGCTAGGTAATTATTAAGTGTCTGAGACCGGATTTGAACCCAGGTACTCCTGACTCCAAGGCCAGTGCTTTATCCACTACGCCACCTAGCCGCCCCAAAATCTTTAAAAATTAAAAAAAAATTATCTCCCTCTCCAAGACAGCAAACAATCTGATCCATACACAATCATGTTAAGCATATTTCCATTTTAGTCTGGTTGTACAAATACACCATCTAAATACACCATCTAAAATATATATACATAGAAAGAAAGAGAGAGAGAGAGAGAGAGAGAGAGAGAGATTTATTCATCTAACTGTACTTATAGTATGGACAGTTGGGAATTGTTTTTTCCTGTGTGGATAGTTAAATCAAATTTTTCAGTGATTATGGATCTCATTTAGGAGGTATTGCAATATTCCAGCACTTGAAACCATCAACATAATGTCAACTGCAAACAGGAACATAAAGAGGACCTCACCATCTATAGGGAATATCCCTTCAATCCAATCTCTATTATGGACTTTCTCCATGACAGTGGAAAATGCCTTTTGGCAAACTTGTCTTGCTGTATTATCCCTTTCTCTATACTAATAATGAGAGCATCATCTCCATTAACCATCAAAATATTTCTAGAATCACTTGTTATAATAACAAATAACCAAAAAGAAAGTAGATGCTCATCAATTAGCAAACGGCTAAACAAATTGTGGTATACAAATGTAATGGAATATTTCTATGGTTCAAGAAATGGTGTGTGATGAATACAGAGAAGCATAGAAAGATCTGTAAGAACTGATTCAGAATGAAATAACCACAGCCAAGAAAATAATATGCACACTGATTACAGCAATGCAAATAGTAGAACAATAAAACAATCAAAAGTGAATGATAAAAATTTACAAAGGTCACACATGGCCCCAAAGAAGAGATAAAAGAAGAAATTCCTAGCACCCTCCTATGCAGGGGCAGGAGGACCCCAGATGTGGTACATGGCATATTTGTTCAGACCATTTCAATATATTAATTAGTTTTAATAATTTCTTCTTTCTTCTCTTCCTCCTCCTCCTCCTCCTCTTTTTTTTAGGTTTTTGCAAGGCAATGGGGTTAAGTGGCTTGCCCAAGGCCACACAGCTAGGTAATTATTAAGTGTCTGAGACCGGATTTGAACCGGAGTACTCCTGACTCCAGGGCTGGTGCTCTATCCACTGTGCCATCTAGCTGCTCCCTCCTCTTCCTTTTTTTAAGAAATAGTATTTGTTATTGGGAATGACTTTCTGGAAGAAGAAATAGGGAGAAATACTGGGAGAAAGTCTAGTAATGTAAAAAAATTATATCAATTAAAATTGTATTTTAAAATAATGATGAGGGGCAGCTAGGTGGCACAGTGGATAGAGCACCGGCCCTGGAGTCAGGAGTACCCGGGTTCAAATCCGATCTCAGACACTTAATAATTACCTATCTAGCTGTGTGGCCTTGGGCAAGCCACTTAACCCCATTGCCTTGCAAAAACTACAAAAAAAAAAAACTAAAATGATGAAACCATTGAACAAATTTATCTCTATAGTTACATCCTGCACAAAATCTTGTATTGTTTTTGATATATATATGTATATATATATACATATATATATATATACGTATGTATATATATATATACATATGAGATGCAGTGTTGGAGGGGAGCATTTAAGGCAACATTTTGCTTTCCAGAATCAAATGCTTTATTATAACAGACAATATCTTTTGATCAATTGTGTGATTATAAAAATGGGGTTTGCTTTGTAATGTTGTTCTTAAAAATTCACCCATTCCCTTCTTGTGTTTTTTTAAATTTTATTTATTTAAAGCAATGGGGTTAAGTGACTTGCCCAAGGTCACACAGCTAGGCAATAATTAAGTGTCTGAGGCTGGATTTGAACTCGGGTCCTACTGACTCCAGGGTCAGTGCTCTATCCACTGTGCCACCTAGCTACCCTTATCAGTGATGTTTGAAATGCATATTTTCATTTAAATTTTTTCAACAAATAGTGAAACAGTCATATGGATGAATCATTATTAATATTATCTTGTTTTTAAGATAATAATAAGGTTCCAGTTTTTTCAAATTTTTTTGTTATTTTACCCTTGTGGATGGATACCCTGATAATTAATCCTTGAATGCATTCAAAATTGTGTCATCTTCAACACTGACTTACTCTGTCAAACATAATGTAGTCCAGCTGCTAAAAAAAAAATGAATTCAGTCTTAGATTGTGTAAAGAGAGAGGTTGTGTCCAGGACTTGGGTGATGATACCACCCAACTCTGCCCTAAGCAGACCACATTGGAGTTATTTGTTTAATTTTTCACACCACATTTCATGAAGAACTTTGATGAGCTCAAGAGATTTGAAGGAATAGAGAAGGGTGCTGTAGGGATTGACTGGAGAAACTGAAGATGTTTGTTTAACTTGGAAAAAGAAAATTTGGGAGTGGAGGCTGAGGGTGGAGATACATGGTAGCTCTTTCTAAATTTGAATGTTTCTCAACCAATCCTTTTTTTTTGGTAGAAATACAAACAATGGGTAGAAAATATAGAGAAACATATTTCAAACAGATATGAGGAAAAACTTCCTTAATACTAAGAACTATCAAAGTGGAAGGGACTGCTTCAGGATGGAGTAGATTTCCCTTTACTTGAGGTCTTCAAATGATGATTTGATGACTGCTTTGAGATGTTGTAGATGGAATCCTTGGTTAGATATGGATTTGTCTGGATAAACTCTGAAAACTCTTCTAATACTATCAATTGAATTACTGCTCCAACTTAGAATGAGGTATATGTAACAATCCATGAGCCCAGGAGGCTGGGGCTTCTGCTTCCACTGAGAAGATCCAGTCCTGAGGTCTCATTGTTCAGATTCAGTCTTGAGATAGCTTGGTCTCTATGGAGAAGAGTTAGGAGGTGTTTTTTTTGGTGGGGGGTGTTACTTCTGACTCATTAAGCCCCCACCCCAAACTCTGGGTGCAATCACTTCAGTAAAACTTAGATCTTCCCAGAGGTGGCTCCAAAGTACAAAATAGATCAGGTATAGAGCAACTATTTATTTCTTCCCTCTCAAACTAAAGTCTCATAAGCATACAAGAACAACTACTTAAAGCTCAAACAGTTATTCCACTTTCACTCTCCAAACAAAACGCTCTGGCAATCTAGGGCACAGCTCTGGCTTGTTCTTTTGGCGATCACCTTCCCTCCAAGAAATTGCTCTAGAAGTTGCCTTCTGCTGAACAGTCAGGACCTGGACCCAAGGGCATCTGACCTTTTAAACTCACAAGATTGCTTCCAAGGCTAAGAACATTAGTTTTGGGATTACTTATGCTCAGGAAAAGCAACAAGAAACAGAAGAAACAATCAGAGGTCTGAAGCCTAGTTACAGGCTTGCCTAAACAGTCACATATGCTGGCTGCTATGAACAAAATGAATAAATGTGAAAAGGCATTTATTAAATAAGAGCTTATTCTGCATCAAACCCTGCTCTAAGTGCCAGGAATATAAGGAGAAAAAAGCAAGACACGTCCTGTTCTCAATGAGCTCATGCTCTAACTGGAGCAGACACCATCTAAAAGGTAGGTGCAGGGTGGATGAAAAGGACTGAAAGGTCTGAGGATGCTGCAACTGGGGAGATGGCAGGGTTCCTTAGGGGACAGCTGGGTGGTGATAGAGCACTGACTCTGGAGTCAGGAAGACCTGAGTTCAAATCTAACCTCAGACACTTGACTCTTACTAATGGTGAGACCTTGGGCAAGTCACTTAACCCTGACTACCTCCCATCTGGGGCCATTTCCAGTTGTCTTGATTCATATCTGGCCACTGGCCCTATTTGGCTCTGAAGGAGAAAGTGAGGCTGGTGACTTACACAGCACCACCACCCCCACTCAAATCCAATTCATGAGTTTGTCATGGCATCACCTCCCTGATGTCATGATCTTCTTCAAGGATGAAGGACAGGGGCGACTAGGAGGAGCAGTGGATAGAGCACCAGCCCTGGAGTCAGGAGTACCTGGGTTCAAATCCGACCTCAGACACTTAATAATTACCTAGCTGTGTGGCCTTGGGCAAGCCCCTTAACCTCATTGCCTTGAAAAAAAAAGGATGAAGGACAAGGGTACATGTTTGTATGTATGTGATGTATGTGAAAGTGGTGGTGGTAATGAATTACAAAGAGACAGAGCATATAGTCAGGTCCAGAGGACCTTAGGACATAGTTGAAAAACAAATAGAGGGACTTCCATCTCACAGAAAAACTTAGCGTTGTTGATTCCCATCATATCCAAGCAGCATATGCCTTCATGTCACTCTTTCCATCTGTTAGCTCAGGGGTCTAGACAGTGAGAGTTGGGAGAGAGACAAAGGAAAAGCAAAGGGAGGCAGGGATGATGCCCTCAGAAGCACATCTTTCATGTCCTCCTAGCTACCACTGCTGGGAGTCGGGGAGGAGGGGAAAGTCCCCTTCCCTCAACCCCATAAAAAGTTCAGAGAAGATATATCAGTCCCAGGCCACATTTTTGGGAAGAGAACAAGAGCATTTGTCCTTCACTTTAAAATCCACTGAGTGTTTTTCTCTTGTTGTTCAGTGCCCAAAATTATTTGACAAAATCCAGGGATGAGGATGCATGGGATGGAAGTAGAGTATGAGAAACAACTAGAAACCCCTGGATGCACCAAAGAACTTAACTTGACTGAAGTGGCCAGAATATAGACAAAGCATCATGTATGCTCCATGGCATGGTCCCTGCAGGCTTACCGTCAAGCATTCATTCCTCATTACAGAAGTTCCAATCCATGCCCCACCCACTACATTTTAAAATAAACAAGCTAACTTCTGAGCAGTATGTGATTAATGGGGCCAGTCATTCAGCAAGCATATTTTGGGACTTCTTAGTTTTATCTTTTATATATTTATATATTTTCTAATTACATGTAAAGATAGTTTTTAACATTCATCCTTTTACAAGGTTTTGAGTTTCACATTTTTTTCTACCATTCTCCCTTCCCTCTCCCCTACCCATGGCAGCAAACAATCTCAACAAGTATTAGGTGCCTACTGTGTACCAGGCTTGGTAATAAAAAAACAAAAAATGAAAGGAGCTCCTATCCCCAACTTTACATCCTATCAGAAGAACATGGAGAAATTAATAGAAAATGGACACAACATAGTTTTGGGAGGAAGGAGGGAACTGGAGGAAAGCAACTGAAAATCACCAGGCTCAACCTAGGGTAAGAAATGGCATTCCCACTGAGCATTGCAGGGAGCCAGGGAATTTAAATAGGCAGAGGTAAGAGGGGAGTATATTCCAGACAAGGGAGAAAGGCTTAGAAGGGCATGAAGACAGGAGTTGGAATGTCACTCACAGGATCAACACACAAGCCAGTTTGACTGGAAAATAGCATTGCAAAGGATAATATTCAGTAAGCCTAGAAAGATAGGCTGGGGCCAAACTGTGATGGGTTCTAAAGGCTGAACAGATCCAAGCAGCCGTTATGAGCCAGTAGGGCTTCTCAAGCAAGGGACTGATAGGATCGGGCCTGTGCTCCAGGAATATCAATTTGGCAGCTGCAGAGGATGAATTGGAAAAGAAGAGAGACCAAAGACAGAGAAACCAATCCGGAGGCTACTGCCATTGTCCTGGCAAAAGATGAGGAGGGCGGACCTGAACTAGGGTGGTTGGGATGTGAGTAGAGAGAAGGGAAATGGAGGCAAGAGATATATTGAATGTAGAATATTAGGAGTAGATGAAGGAGAGCTGAGGATGGCTTTGATTTTGCAAACTTGAGTTCCTTTGGAAGAACAGAAATGGGGAAGTTAGGGGGTTGGGTGGGGTGGGGCCACTGAGGGGAGACAGGGAGAGAGATGAATTCCATTTTGGATGTATTAAATTTAGGATGCCTAGGAACCATGGATGCCAGGGAGGGTGCAGGGCTGAGAGGGGATAAATGTGTATATGCAACTGATTCTGAAAATGTGTGGGGTGGCTCTGAGAATCACAAGATGTGTTAGTTTAATCACTCTGCTCTGCTCGGGCTAGCTTCAGAGAGCAAGCAAGGACACTCAGGCTGTAAGAGGCCACTATGTATGCATCCAGAAGCTCTTTGGGTGGCAGGGTCACCCCAGAGCCCTCTTCAGAGCAACAGACAGGACCCCCTGCCTGATTGTGAGGCTCCCTCTTCAGAGCCCTCAGAGCAGTCAGGGGACAGTGTGTCTGGAGCCAAGTGTAGACTGGGAAACTAATCCCAGCTACTGAGTTACAGAATGAGGCGGGGTGCTGCATAAGTCCCCATCTAACCCTACGGAGGCAGAAAGCCAGCTTATAGGGGCAGGATGGGCGAAGCCCTGGGGAAGGTCATGGAGGGACAGTTGTGCTTTTTCTTCTCAGGAAAAAAACTTTAGCACCATTCAATGGGCAGGGTTTCACTGCAGGACACTGGTTGGGCCCGGGCTGATGCTTGTGCTCAAGAAGGGCACTCTAGCCTGAGTCTACTTTCCTCCTTCCAGCTACCAGCCTTAGCTCCATTTCTGGGAAATGCAAATAGTAAAAAATGATCAGTTGAGAGGGTTCATTCTACCAGCTCTTGTTTGTCCTGCTCTCACTGTTGGGGGGTTTGGGGAGATCAGTGACTGCCCCATCTCTGCTCCAGTGGGGAGGAAACACCCACAGCCTCAGTGATATAGGCAAAGCTGAAGACGTAGGTTAGGAGGACAAAATCAAAGAGGTGGCCTCCTGCTGTAGAAAGATCATAAGCGCCTTGATTTAGAAGAACCAAGTCCAGTTCCCTTATTTGATAGATGACAAACCAGAGACCTAGAGAGGATAAAAGACTTGCCCAAGGTCACACAGATCGTTGAACCAGGATTTGAATACAGATACTTTGATTCCAAATCGTTGAACCAGGATTTGAATACAGATACTTTGATTCCAAATCTAGCATCCTTTCCATTTCACCACAGTGCTTCCAAAAAACCTTGCCCTGCAATCAGACTGGGGTATCCTGGGGCCAACTTGAACCCACTTATGTGAGCTGACTGCTAAACTTTCAGCATGAACATTTATACTTTAGAAATCTGCATATGCTACAAATTAAGACTTTTTGATTGCCTAGACTTGAGAAGGTAATGGAGAAAATGTTGATAAAGCAGATTAAACATAAAAATGTGTCCTGAGTACATTTTTCTCCCCAGAGCTGATTGTTAAACATTTATGAGCATACCATTGAATCCAGAGTACCTAGAATGGAATCCTATTTCTGCCACAAACTAGTCCATTAACCTCGGGCAAATCACTTTCCCCTTCTGTGCCTTAGTTTCCTTAACTATGAAATAAAGATATCAACCCTTAGACTATTTTCTTCATGGTGCTGTGAGGATCTAATGAACCCTGGACTCAAGTCCAGGGACCTGAGTTAACACCCCAATTTTCCTACTTACTATCCTTGAGCAAATTATTTCTCTTATTTGGTCTCAGTTTCTCCATCTAAAAAACAAGGGGATTAAACTTTAAGATCGCTAAGGTTTTCTTCAGGATCTTAAATCTATAATCTATTTGATAATGACTATGAAATTCCTTTGGAAATTATAAAGCAGGATATGAATGTAAAAGATATTAGTAAGAGAAGGGCTACAAGTTAGAAATCTTAGAGATGGTGATAATGACTGTTGAGGGGAAACAACCAGAAAGACTGGGGCTTTGTAACAAGGCACCAATATTTAGGGGGCAAGTTTTTATCTCCCCCCAGCCCCGCAACCTCGGTACAACTCCATTTGGAACAACTGCCTCTATTCTCTTGTCTGGCCTCTTGCCATCACCCTGGAGGTCCTGTAATCACATACCCCTCTCTTGGGGCCCATGTTCCCCCTACCACAGTGTTTTCTACTTGGTGCCTCCCCTCTAATTCCCCCTTTCCACCTCATTTCAGGTGTTGGGGTAATTAGCCATATGTGTATATGTCGGGGAGAAAAGGTCAAGCTCTCAGACTGACTACACTCAATTGGGGTAGATAGTCTTCTGTAAGCAGACCACTTTATATCACTTCCAGGTTTAGGACTCTGGGCCATGTCTTTCACAGATCTTAAGAGTGAATGTTTTTATACGCCAGAAGAAGTAAGATTTCAAAGACATTCAACCTTCAACAATAAGTCCTTTCCTTCAGTTCAAATGAACTGAGATTTCATAGTTGATAGTTTGCTAAAGAGTAATTCATATCCATCCCATAAAAAATGCAGCACTCTGTGGAACATAAATATTTTGTTTAAGAAAACTTTAATGGAAATGATTTGTAGGATGCTGCTGTTAAGACCAGGGAGGGTGAGAAATTGTGGGGACTAGGTCAACAGGGACACCTGAGCTACTAAGAATGACGTTAGAAGAGTTACCCCATCTTGAACTATGGCTGGCATTGTGTGTGGTCTTTCTAATCAGGAGCAACTTGGTCTCTACCTCCTGTGTCTTTGTAAATGACTATAACAAGTAGCTGGGAGCAGATACGGGGTGGTCTCTCTCTGAGTCCCTAAGGAGCAGTTAATGACCCAGTGGGTAGTCAGTAGTCAAACCAGGAGAGAACTCAGTGTACAAGTTGAGAGGAGTAAAAATAAATTGAACTAGAGAGAAGTTTGGATAAGGAAAGGGATCAAGAAAATCAATCCAGAAACTGGGCCAAACTGAACCTGATCCATAAAAAATCTCCTGAATTGGACCTCTTGGGTCTTTGCTCCAATTCATACCTAACCTTGTCTTCCTGACGGTGCTTCATCTCTGTAGAATAAGAAGGAAGTTGTGGGGTTCCAAGGGATTGCTCTTGAGGGCTCTCTTTGAGAGATACAAGGTCCCAAGACTGCAGCCTAGAGAAGGAGCCTGGGTCCTGGGTAGTGTCTGGAGCAAACGACTGAATCCACTGAGAGTCCCAGATTATTACATAGCTTTCATGCAAAGAGAGTCTAAAATCAAATCCCATTGAGGATTTTCTCAAGGGACACATATGGTGTGAGCAAGAGATTGGGGGGAGGTAAGGAAGGGATTGGGGATGGACAGGGAATTTTGCATATAGTTTGCATAACGTTTGCATCTGGTTTGCATGTGTCCACTTAGAGTGTCCCATCTGTTCTCGTGCACTTTTCAAGTCGCTTCTAAACAGTCCAAGACTGATGAAAATCAATTCTTTTAGAGATCTAAAGATCCCCTCTCAGGATATTCCACAGTGGCCTCCTCCGATGGCCCCCAGCCCAGAGTGAGCAATCCTCTCTGATAACATGATATCCCTTAAATACGAGGGTGCCCAGGCAAGAAGGGGTCCAGGTAAGAAACAAACAAAAGCAAAATTAAAAAATAATAACCAACCTTTCCAAATTAGATGTGTATTTGAAAGGAGCTTTTTCTTGCTGGAGTAGGAATATCCAAAATGTAAATTTGTCTTCTACAATACCAATGTTCTTGCTGAATGGAGGGAAATCAGGAAGCATGCTCCTGGTATGTGTTACTTCCTATGGGGAGGAGGGGAGGAAGCCTGGAAGCTAGAAAGATCCAGATGTGTAGTGTTGGAAGGAGGAAGGAGGAAGTTAAGGATAAAAAGTTTTAAGAGGGTTCATGAAGGCAAAGGGAATAAGCATTTAATAGAGTGCCTACTATGTGGCAAGTCTGTGCCTTTATAAATTTTACCTCATTTGAGCCTCATAATGACCCTGAAAGGTAGGCACTGTTATTATTCCTCATTTTACAGTTAAGGAAACTGATGTAGACAGAAGCAAGTGCTTTGACTGGGGGGTCATATGACTAGTAAGAGACTAAAACAGGATTCAAACTCAAGTCTTCCTGACTCCAGGCTCAGACCTCTACCCAGTGCATGACCTAAGAGATACAGAGTTTCTTTTACCAAAAATGTAGGATTAGACTGAAGGATGAGCAGAATAAAAGATGGGAGGCCTGGTATTAGATGTAATGTGAGAAAACTAGAAAAGACTTAGTAAAGAGTGAGTGAGTGGGTAGAGCCTTCAGCTGAAGTGGAAGGAACTCTGATACTAGAGCCAGAAGACCTGAGTTCAAATCCAACCTCAGACATTCCCTTGTTTACCCACTGGTAAAATGAGGAAGGTTTGGAATATCTAATCCAAAGTACCACTGAACTGGGGCTCAAGTGATGGCAGAGAGGGCAGTTTGAACAGGAACTTGAAGCTGGACCTAGAGCCCATCAAGAAACAACTGAGTAACCTATGGCTTGCAGTGACCAAAATGCGCCAGGTGACCTGGGAGCAACCTATGACTTGAAATGACAGATCATGAAGCCTAGTGCAGCAATTAGTAAGAATCTGACCTAGGAGCTGACTGACCTTCCCTACAGGAGGTAAGGCTCCAGTCTCTACCTGAAGACTCAATTATGCTGAACAGAGAACACTAGCAAGGAAGGAGAAAGACCATCTGAAGTCCTCCATCAGTTTCTCTCTGAACACACACAAAGTTCCTAATACACCCTGAGGGTTAAAGACACTGGCATATTAGAGGGCTTGGGGCCAGATGTTATGGCAGGGTGGGGGGCCCCAGAACTTCCCTTCTCTTTCCATCCCAACCCCACCCCGTCTCCAGGCTGGTGCCAGATGCTGAGAGCTCAGAGGCAACTCAGGACCCAAGGGATTTAGGAGGATGGGATAGGATGTTTAGGACACTTTGAGAACCTGGCAATACAAGCAATGTAGGGTCTCCAAAAGATTCAGGCTCAAGCCACGTGGCAGAGTGTGATAATTTCCAATTCATGGACTGTGCAATCTTGAGAAGGTTTCAGAGTTATTTTAAGAGGTCCATTCCATTAAATGACTTTCTAATTGAATAAGCAAACATGATTTCTTGCAATTCACCCATCTCATCCAGATAAATAATTATAGCACTATATATTCTTAGAGTTAGAAGAGACTTCAGAAATTAAACTAAATTTGTGACCTTGAACAAATGACTTAATGTCTCTGTGGTACAGTTTGGTTCTCTTTAAATGAAAGGGATTGGCCTAAATTCCCTTCCAGTTCTAATCTAGGATACTATGATCTTTTCACCTCACTTAAAAAATCAACTTGATTAGAGGGGGACTTTCCAAGCTTTGCTTGGATACTCCCAGTGCCAGGAAGCACCTCAGAAAACAATCTGCTCCATCATTGGTCAGCTCTCATTATTAAAATTCTTCCTAGCATTGAGCCTCATGGTTGTATCTACCAGGTCCTAGAGCCCGCACTATAGGCCTCAGCCCCCTGATTTTCCTGACAAATTTGGCTGGAGGAAAATCTGAGTAGCCCCTGGCCACTTCAATCCAATCCAACTTTCATATTTTGTGACAGTAATGGGAGGCTCTCAGGCCCAGGAGAGTCAAGAAGTGTTGCTAGTCTTAAATAGAACACCCAGGTCCGCACCTTCGTACCTGGATCTTCCTGGTATCAGCCTCTTCCTTTGAAGATCACCTCTCTACAGAATTGTTGTTTGTCCTTTGTGCTCAAAGAGGACCAAAATGACATCACTATGTGGGATACACTGTATCTGACTATGGTCAATCAGACCAGTACAAGCACAGAAGATCCACTATCTCAGGTGGATGATAAGTAAATCCATACGACCATTTGAGAGGAAACTTGTCTCTAAATGTGCCCATCCCTTGTTTCCTTTAAACTAATGTAATCCTGCTTTGGTCATTGAGCAAATTATCTTCTTTGAAGCAGGCACACCATACTGGATGAATCTGTGTCATTGTTTCCTATATCTCACAATTGGTATAATTGAGACCTTGAGAATGTCCTTGTATCCCTTTTTCTGAGCACCTTGTGTGAGTTCTCTGTAAAATAGTCTTTTAGGCAGACATATGTCTGGCACTCAAACAATGTGGTCAGCCCATCAGAGATATGCTCTCTGCAGAGTTTGAGTTCTGGGCAGTTCAGATAGTGAAAAAAACCTCAGTTTCTGGTACCTTATCTTGCCAAGTGATCTTCAGAATCTTCCTAAGACAATTAAATCAATATCTTGGCATGGCACTGGTAGACTGACCAGGTTTCATAGCATACAACAATGAGGACAGCACAAAGGCTCTGTAGACTGTCAGTTTGGTAGACAACCTAATACCTCTTCTCTACCATGCCTTTATTAGGAGCCTCCCAATAACTAAGCTAGCTCTGACAATGTATGTATCAACCTCATCATCATCATCTTATGTGTACATCTCTGGAAAATGCACTGCCAAGGTAAGTGAATTCATCCATAACATTCAAAATGTCTCCATTTCCTGTAACCATGGTTCCATATATGGATGATGTTGTGCTGATTGGTAGAGAACTTCTGTTTTCTACATATTAATTGTCAAAATTAGCACAAGTGGTAGAAAACTAATCCATACTCTCTTGCATCTGAATCCCACTCTAGAATTGAGTGCACAATCTTAGGACTTGGGGGGGGGGGGACAGGACAGGAAGGGAATAAAGAGATGTCAGAAAGTGGAGGCAGACGCTGAGAAATTAGGGAAAGAACAAAAGTGAGTAGCCAGGCAGCCTTGCAGGGCTGGCAGGTTAGGGTTAAACACATAATAATAATAACACATAATAATAAGGAAGAGAATGAGATAACCAAAAATCATGAGTAAACAGAGGCCCAGGATAAGTAGTCTAAGAGATTAAGTGGTTAAGGGACTTGCTCCAAAGACACACAGTTAATCAGCATCAAGGGTAGGATTTGAACCCATATCTTCTTGACTCAAGAATCAGTATTCTTTCCACTGCACCAAAATATATCTCAGGACTAATCAAATGAGATAATATATGTATAGTACTTGGCACGTAAGTAAGCATTATAGAAATGTTAGTTTTTATTGTTAATATTATCATTATTATTTTCCTGGTGCCTATTTTACCTTGGGCAAATCAATTCCTCTCTATATTCTTTACTGTCCTCATCTGTAAAACAAAGGGGCTGAACTAGAGGATCTCTAAGGTCACTTCTAGATCAAGATGCTATCAATATCTTTCAGCCTTAGTTTCCTCATCCCTAAAATGGGGCTAACAAAATGTACACTATTTGTGTCATATTGTCGTAGCTGTTTGAGGAAAAGTACTTTGTAAATCTGGATTGAAATGGTGGTAATAAAGAGCAGCTAAGTGGCACAGTGAATACAGTGTTGGGACTAGCATCAGAAAGACTCTTCTTCCTGATTTCAAATCCAGCCTCAGACACTTATTAGCTGTCTGACCCTGGGCAAGTCACTTCACCCTGGTTGCCTTAATTTTCTCATCTATAAAATGAGCTGGAGAAGGATCTAGTATCTTTGCCAAGGAAAATCCCAGATAGGGTCATGAAAAGTTGAATAAAACACACATTCAAAATCATCAGAAAATTTTATTTTTATTTGGGATGGCTCTTTGAGGGAGGGAGGGGAGAGATACTAGGGAAATTTAGATTGTACAAAAACAAAAGATAACAATAGAGTTTATTTTTAAAAAGAAAGAAAGTAGGTCAGAATGAGGCTAGCAGCAAGACCAATTCAATGGTATGCCTCAAGGTCATTGGCCCGGGGTTCTAGATTCCCCCAAACCCAGACTCAGAAATAATCCAATTGACCGGAGTAGGAGTGGAGTGGTTTTAACTGCAAAGACCAACAGTACAACAGTACAACAGTACAACAGTACAACAATGAGGTGACTGAATGCCTCATTATAAGAGGAGATAATTTGAATATCCTATGGTTAGAACATAGAGGCAGTTGGGGTATAATGGAAATGACACCCAGACTGAGAAGCAGGAAATCTAATACCAGTCCTGAGTCTGTCACTGAGGAGTATTGTATGGCTATGAACAAAGCCATTCCCTTCCCCATCCCCACTCTGGACCTCAGTTTCTCCTTATGAATGACAAGGGTAAATGCTTTAGATCATCTCTTAAATTCCTTCCAGCTCTAAAGGTCTATGAATCTATGAGAGGCCAAATGCAAGAAAATTATTTGGTCAGAGTTTCTGAGTTGTGGATTTTTTGGTCGTGAGAAAAGTACTTTTGACCTGAAACCTAGAAAGCTCTAAGGGGACAGAGAGAAAAGACCCTACTTTCACAGGGATTGATGAGCTTTGGTTCTAGGTTGGGGAAGCTAAACAAAACAACAAAAACCTGAACAACCTAATAAGGAAGGACAGTAGGGGCAGCTGGGTGGCGCAGTGGATAGAGCACTGGCCCTGGAGTCAGGAGTGCCTGAGTTCAAGTCTGTCCTCATACACTTGGTAATTGCCTAGCTGTGTGGCCTTGGGCAAGTCACTTAACCCCATTGCCTTGGAAAAACTTAGAAAAATTTAAAAAAAAATAAAATAAAATAAGGAAGGACAGTGACCTAAAGAGCAGGTTGACAGGGAAAAACTGGGGACAGACCAGGACGGACCTGGAAAGTACCAGTCTGAAGTTTAAGTGAGTTTAATGGATGTAAGGCTCCCAGGGTACCACCGTGGCCTGAATTCACCTGGCTAGATTTGGGGAAGAGAGCTTCCAGCTGAGTGGCGGCTGCAGCGGTCAAGCAAGCCAATCAAGAAACTCTACTCCCTGCAGACAATGGGGAGGAGGGAGAGGAGCCAAGGAGAGGGACATCTTGTTGACGTTTGCCCTTTGACTGACCTGGGTGATGGCGAACTTGTTCTTTAGTTGTAGCTTCTGTATTTTGCTTGTTTCCTCATTCAGACTAGGAGCCACTCTGGCTGGGAACTGTCCTCTCTCCCTCCCTGTCCTTCTCTCCTTCCCCCTCCTTACTCTCCATTCCTACAGGTGGTGGCAAAGCAGATAGAGAGCTGGGACTAGTGCCGAGGAGTGCTGAGTTCAAATGTGACCTCAGACACTTACTGGCTGTGTGACCCTGGACAAGTCATAAAACTCAATTTCCTCAACCATTGGCCTGGCACATAGTCTTTCCCTTCCCCAACCTCACTCCCAAACACTTCTTTTTTCCTTTTCTTCTACTCCTCTCTTACTACTCCTCTACCTACTGATCCTTCTCATTTTTCCTCATCTTCCCCTTCTTCTCTTATCCTTTACATCCTTCTTCCCTTTTTTCCTCCTTCCCTCTCTTACTTTCCTCTCCTGTCCTTCCTACTTTTTTCTTCACTTCTTTTATGCCATCCTCTTCCATCTCTTCTCCATCTCACCTAATTCTTCAGTCCTCCTCCTCTTAGTCTCCTCCTTCTTCACCTCCTCCTTCTCCTTCTCCTTCTTCTCCTCCTCCTCCTCCTCCTTCTCCTTCTCCTTCTCTCCTCCCTTCCTCTTCTTTTTCTTCTCCTCCTTCTCCCCTTCTCCTCCTTCTGCTCCCCTCCCCCTCCTCCTACACTTCCTACTCCTCCTTCTCTCTTCCTCTTTCTTATTCCTGTCATCCCTATTTCTCTTCCCAAAGAGCAGCAATCAGTGGATCTTTAATTAGTGGTTGATTGACAAGAAAGTAATTTCCCAGAATTGCCTAATAAATGAGGGGCTTAGTGTCTCCCAGCAAGGCCCTGTCTATGGTCAGAGGGAGGGGAGTAACTTCTGAACCCATCACGGAGCAGCCATGACATGATGTGGTCATGCAGCTGGGAACACCTCTGGCTTGTCAGTGTAAAACCTCTGCCCTGGACTGTTAGATTGTCTGGGACAGATGTGAAACACCTGGAGTTCCTGGAATCCCAGGCACAGATCCCAACTGGGCAGCTCCAGCTGCAGCCCCTCTTCAAGACAGGGATGGAAAGGCTTGGGATAGAGGAGGAAAGGATTGATGTTTAGAAAGAGAAGGGATGCCAATTATTCCTATATTAGAGGGACCATCTGAGTGAAGAAAGTCAGGGGGCCCCCATGTCAATTTTGCTATGGAACAAGCGGAAGATATATCAAGCATCTATGTGTCTTTGCTCTTTCCCTACCCTCCCAAATCTGAAGGTAAATGCAGCTTAATATACCCCGTCTCTGCAGCCAATCACTTGTTTAATGAGCCAAGCCCACCCAAGGAAATCAATTCTGTCACCTAGCCAAGTCCATAGTTTGATGAATTTGAGGGGATATTCAGGGCAAGCTGAAGAGAGACCCATCTAGCCCCAGAACTAAGTGCCGACTTTGGAAACCTTTCAGGTCAGCCTGGATTGCCTACGGCCCTTGTTGATAGAAGTAGCTGACAAGAGAATTCCTGACCAGTTAGGTCCAACTGAACTCAAAGCATTTACACAGACCCAAATCAGTCTCAGCCTAGGAAAAAGGAGGACACTACTCTCTGGGCATACTCAATTATGTCAATTGTTGGTTTCCTGTGGCCCTTCCTAGACTCACAGTTCTCCTAGATCCTTCTCCTGCTTGTCTGATCAGAAATGTCCTCTCCTTCTTCCTGAAGCTCCATTGACAGTTCTCACTCTCTAGTTCCAAGGGAAACAAGTGAAAGCCTCCTTCCTTGTGATGACTCTTGCTTGAAATACTTGAAAGCAGTAAACAACTTCCCTAATTTTCTCCTCCAGTTTAATTCTTCCCAGTTCTTTCAACCAATCCTCCTGAGTCATGGTTTTCAGAATCTCTCTGGTTGACCTCCTCTGGACCACTTCCAGCTTAATAACACTAATATCTAAATTTGACTTGCAGTCATTAAATACATTCTTCCCAGGGGTGGGTCAGCAGTAGGTCATACCAGCTCGCAAAAGCCAATTGTTAAATTTTCTGTGTGAGCATTTACATCTTGGGATTGATTGATTGTTTTGTGAGTTGTGGCGAAAATATTAAGATTGTGGATTAAACTTAAAAGTGTGTCCTGTGTCCATTTTTTGGAGAGCCAGTTGTTAAAATATACTAGCATACCCCTGACTCTGTCACTTTTAGACTATATCTGGAGAGAGAGAGAGAGAGAGAGAGAGAGAGAGAGACAGAGAGAGACAGAGAGAGACAGAGAGAGACAGAGAGACAGAGAGACAGAGAGAGACAGAGACCGAGACAGAGACAGAGACAGAGAGAGACAGAGACAGAGAATAGAGAGAGACAGAGACAGACAGAGAAAGAGAGAGAGAGACAGAGAGAGAGACAGAGAGACAGAGAGACAGAGAAAGAGAGAATTCTTGGTGTGGTACATTCCTCTACCAATGAAAATGGCAACTACTCTGTAATGTTCTTAGAGAGTTCCTTGGAAGGTATTAAGAGGTGATTCACCATGCCAGGATTTTTTTTAAAGATTCGTATTAATTTAGGCTTTATAGTTTACAAATCATTTTATACACATCATATCTGGTCATACCATTGTATTGATGTGAATTCCTTCACATTTTTTTTGTTTTCAATTGATATTTTATTTTATTTTTCTAACTACATGTTAATGAAAGTTTTTCAACATTTATCCACATGATGTTTATGCATATTTTTGAGTTACATGATTTCCTTCCACCCTTCCTTCCCACTCCGCTCCCCTCAGCAGTGAACAGTCAAGTGAATATTGTACATACACATTTATGTTTAACATGTTTACAGATAAGTCATTTTTTGGTATGAGGAATTAGGATTAAGGGAAGAGAAAGAAATCCATGAAAAAGGAAAGAAATACATAAGAGACATTTTTTAAAAGTGAGTGTAGTGTTCATTCAGATTCTGTGGGGGTTTTTTGTTTTGTTTTGTTTTCCTCTGGATGAGGATAGTCTTATCCATAGCTGGTCTCTTAGGGTTGTCCAAGCTCTCTGAACTGCTAAGAGGAGCTGCTTCAGGTTGATCATCTCACAATGTTGTTGTTAATGTGTACAATGTAATTTTGGTTCTGCTCCATTCACTCAGCATCAGTTTCTGTAATTCATTCCATGCTTCTCTAGAGTCTATTCATAGTTTCTTATAGAATAATAGTATTCCATAACATTCATATACCATAACTTGTTCATTCATTCCCCAATTTATGGGCATCCCCTCAATTTCCAATTCTTTGCCACTACAAAAAGAGTGGCTATGGATATTTTGGAACATGTGGGACCCTTCCCATTTTTTCTGATTTCTTCTGGATATAGACCTAGTATTGGAATTGCTGGGTCAAAGGATATGATCAGTTTTATTGTTCTTTGGGTATAGTTCCATATTGCTCTCCAGATTGGTTGGATCAGTTCACAACTCCACCAACAATGCATTAATGTCCCAATACTCCCACAACCTCTCCAACATTGATCGTTTTCCCTTTTTGTCATCTTAGCCAATCAGACAGGTGTGAGGTGGAACCTCATAGTTGTTTTAATTTGCATTTCTCAAATCAGTAATGATTTGGAGCATTTCTTTCCATATGGTTACATATAGCTTTAATTTCTTCATTTGAAAATTTCATATCTTTTGACAATTTACAGGATGACTTTTTATATTTTAAAACTTATTATTAAACATTTATTTTTATTTATGTATTACTTTATTTATTTAACAATATTAATGAAATAGAAAAATAGAATATTCGAGTTTTAGACTATATGATGAACACAGAAAAAATCCTCTCCATCCCTACCTGTTTCTCTCTTGTCTTTTCTCTTAATCAGTCTTGTAGATTGGCTAGTCAGGTTATATCTTAATCTTTCCTACCATTCTAATCCTCACTTCCACCCAGTCTTTGGTCTAATTGACTTAAAATCCATTTCTAAAGAAGACTTTAATATTAAAAAGATTTCTTTACACTTTGATTTTTAACCTAGTTTGCTTGGGTCAATCCTTAATCATATTGATATTTTGGTTCACTATAAAGAAGAAATATGTGTATATATTTATATATATATATATTCATATATACAGTTATATATATATATATATATATACATATATATAAATGCGTATGTATCTTCTTCAATAGTGAAATACTACAAGGTAGGTAGTGAGCTCCCAGTTACAGAAATGTTCATCAGGCACTAGGTGACCACCTGGCTTGGATAGGCTCAAAGAAGTTGTCTATAGGGGTAAGAGGTTGGACCAGATTCTTCCAAGGTCCTTTCTACATCTTAGATTCTCTCTGTGTGCTTCCATAAATGCATCTGTTGAATAATTTGCACTTATATAGGCCCTGTGCATTAGACATAAGTACTTCTATACTATTAGGATGAAAAACTAGTTGAGAAATGATGGAATCTTCTACTCTTTGCCTTTGTTTTTCACAAATGTTCCACATATTTCCTTGTACCTGTCACCTGGGCATCTGACCCCTGTGACATTCTCCATCCCCTTTCTTGGCCAGGAGAAGTCCCCTTCCTACCTCTCTGGCCCCCTTCCTCTCTTTGTTTTCTGCTCCCCATAGCTGGGAGCGTTCTGGTAAATGTTTAACAACCAGCTCCCTGAGAACTGACACATCCCCTATATCCTTTTAAGTTTAATATGTCTTTGTTAACATGTTCTCCATTACTTTCTTAAATCTAGACAATCAACAACAACAACAAATAACATAAATCAAGTCCTGACTTGTGGCATTTGCCAGTTTGCAAGATAATAATGGTCTCACTGAAAATTTAACAATCTATTTTCTAGAACCAGTATATGCTAACTTCATCCCATCCCTGCCCACATCCCACACCAGGAGGAGTTGAGTCCCAACCTTGCCCCCAGAGGTTTTTATAATTAAAGGGGTGAGGCACAGAGAGGTCACAAAAGCACCTCTCCCCCCCCTCCACCAAGGGTTCCTGCTCTCACAGTCTTGAGGGATGAGGAAAGGATAGTCTCAGACTTCAAGTTTCAATCTTCTCCTCCCTCTTCTTTTCCTTTTCTCCCTCTTCTCTGTGAACCTCAGAACTAAACATCTGGAGCATCTGGAGCCAGGAGAAGAGAACTAGAGAGGAAGGGGCCAGGGATTCCACCTGGGAGAGGGAATCAACTTGGAAGGAGACTGCGGTTCAGGGCGGGGAAGGGACAGGGTTTGTTCCAAGTTCCAGCTGGTTCCCAGGAACAATACTGTCCAGGGTTGCAGTACCTGGACCGGTAAGAGTCTGGAATCTTAATCTCCTGCATCTCTCTTCCCTCTATCCCCCCTCCCCCTCCCCCACCCCCACCCCACTCACTCACCTCCATGTTCTCTTCTTCTCTTGTCATCTCCGACTGTTAACTTCTCTGGGCTCTGATTCCCTTAGCTGGGTCTCAGAAGTAGCTTTGCCCGTAGGTATAATGGGTGTAGGAAGGACAATGAGATGGCAATACCCAGAGATCCCTCCATCCTAAACCAAGGGTGTGAGGAAGAGAATTCCAAGTGATAACTGATCTGATATTGCTGCCCTCACACACCCCCTAGCCCCAATCCCAACCCCAGATTAGAAAGTAAAAGTGTGAAGGAATACTTTTAACCTTAATGTCTCCTTTAGAAATGGATTGTAAATCAATTAGCATTAATCAGTGGGGGGGGGGGATAGGGATGTTTGGGAAAGACTCAGGCCAGATCTGACCAGCCAACCCACAGGAACGGACTTGGAGAAAAGCCAAGAGACAGGCTGAGATGGAGAGGATTTTTGTTATGTGCTCACCATATAGCCCTAAACCTGGAATGTCCTGTTTTCTTTATTTGTCTCATTGGTCTTGTTCACATTTGCCTGACTGTTAACTAGTGAAAATGACTTTTTTATTCACTTATATCCATGGTTTTAGTGAAGGAAAGGAGGAGAAAGAGCACTGGGTCTGAAGTCGATTCCAATCCAGCTTCAACCACTCACTAGCTGTGTGACCCTGGTCAAGTCATCTAACCTTTCCAGTATCTTTGATAAGAAAACCTCCATGGATCCATGGGGTCATGAAGAATTGAACCCAACTGAATAGCAATAAGGTAGAAAAAAGAGAAACCTGAGAGCTTTAGTTCTGGGAAATCTCTAATTTCCAGAGGGAGACCTGCAACTTATTTCAATGAAAGCCAGAACCTGAAACCAATCAGTGTTCACAAAATACCAGCCTCTGAGCTGGAAAGGACCTCGAGACTAATTATTAGATTTAATAGGAGAACAGGATATTTTCTGTATCAATGTCCCTCCTCTATGAGGAGCTGCTGCAGACCCCCACCCCTCCCAATTACCTGCTGGTGACCAGCCCTGTCTGTAGTGATGAGTTTCATCAACCTTAGCTAAGTTTGACATTAGGGCAACAAATACTCAGCCTTCTCACTCTGTTCAAGCCCAGTCCTAGTGATAACTCTTTCATGTACCTCTTTCTCCATAAGCATCTGGGGTAAGCATCTAAAAAGGGAGAGAAGGCAACACATCTACCCAGGGCCTCTTTCTAGTACTCAGCCAGCACCTGATGATGGCCAGGTTCTTCTCACTTTAAATCTTTCCAGGTTTTTCTGAAATTATCCTGATCATCATTTCATAAAAGTGTTTGCTACTTTGGGAGTTACTGGGATGGGGATTATGGTGTTGTTGAGGAGGGGATCAGGGAAAAAATAAGAAAAGTGCTGGTCTTGAAGTCAGAAAACCTAAATTCAAGTCATGACTCAGTGATTTTGTCGACTCCAGCAAATTAGTCTCCCCACAGCTACACTGTTTCTGTTGTTCAGTTGTGTCTGAGTTTTTGCGACACAGATGTTTTCATGGTAAAAAAAGTTGGAATGGTTGCCCAACTCCTGCTCTAATTCATTTCACAGATGAAGAAATGTAAAAAACAGGGTTAAATGACTTGCCCAGGGTCACATAACTAGAAAATATCTGAGACTGGATGTGAACTCAAGAAAAGGAATCTTCCTTACTCCACACCTGGCACACTAACCCTAGGAGGATAATAATATTTGCACCATCTATCTTTTTTAAAACAGAATTTTATTTTCCTCCAATTATGTATAAAAGTATTTTTCAACATTTTATTTAAATTTGAGTTCCAAACTCTTTCCCTCCCTCTCTTTTCTCCTCCCTAAGATGATAAGCAATCTGATATAGGTTTTACATGTGCAATCATGTAAAACATATTTCCATATTAGTCATTTTGTGGAAGAAAAAATGAATAAAGTAAAAAATAATATGCTTCTGTCTGCATTTAGATTCCATCACTCTTTCTCTGGAGGTGGATGGTATTTTTCATCATGAGCCCTTTGGGACTGTCTTGGATCATAGTATTGCTAAGAATAGATAAGTCATTCACAGTTGTTCATCATACAATGCTGCTATTGCTGTGTACAATGTTCTCTGGTTTTGTTCACTGCACTAGTTCATTAGTCTTATTAGTTCACTTTCTAGATTTTCTGAAATTATCTTGCTCATCATTTCTTATAGAATTCCATTACAATCGTATACCACAAGTTGTTCAGTTATTCCTCAATTGATGTGCATCCTCTCAATTTCCAATTCTTTGCCACCACAAAAAAAGATGCTAGATATTTTTATATAAATAATGCTTTTTCCTTTTTAAAAAAAAAAATCTCTTTGGGACACAGATCCAGTAGCAGTATTTCTGGAATAAAGGATATGTATAGTTTGGGGATAGTTCCAAACTGCTGTCCAGAATGGCTAGATCAGTTCACAACTCCACTAACAGTACATTAATGTCCCAATTTTCCCACATCCCCTCCAACATTTATCATTTCCCTTTTCTGTCTGTCATATTAGCCAATTTGATAAATAAATTTGCCTCAGTTCTCTATGTTTTTGAATAATGAAACCTTTTTTTTTTTTTTTTTTAGTTTTTGCAAGGCAATGGGATTAAGTAGCTTGCCCAAGGCCACACGGCTAAGTAATTATTAAATGTCTGAAGCTGGATTTGAACTCAGGTACTCCTGACTCCAGGGCCAGTGCTCTATCCGATGCATCACCTAGCCGCCCCTATAATGAAACCTTTTTGAGAGACACTATAAAAATTTTCCCGGCTTTCTGCTTTTCTTCTAATCTTGATTGCATTGGTTTTGTTTATGCAAAATGTTTTTAATTCAACATAATCAAAATGATCCATTTTGTATCTCTTGTTTGACCCTAAATTCTTCCCTTATCCATAGATCTAACAGATAAACTATCCTGTGCTCTACTAATCAGCTTATGGTATGTAATCATTTTGAGCTCTTCTTGGTATAGCATTGTCTGTCTTCTGGAAGATTACTATAAGGCTCCAACTGTGTGTGTTAACATTATGTAAGTTTATTAATATTAGTATACTCTTTACTTCAAGTTACTTCATATTAATTTGCATCTATTCTATATATGTCTACTATATATTTTTCTCCCCTTAGTGTAAGATTCGTGAAGGGCAGGAGTCATTTACTTTCATCTTTTAATCTCTAGCATTTTAGTACAGTGTTTGGTACCCTAGTAACTGATTAATAAACGCTTGTTGATTAGTTGGTTGATTCGAGCTGTGATCAGCATTGTGGATGAACTTCCTCTCTTCCTGTCTCGCAGTTAGCCCCCAAAGATACTTCCATCTTGAATCTACCCTCTGTATGTGCTTTCCTCTAGATCTCGTCATCACTTGGGTCCCAATGGAGCCCATAAGATACTTTATTGCTATCATTATTTATTGATACTTTAGTGGGTCCACAATTTTCTTGGCAGGGGTGCAGATCATGTTCTTTCAATGTCATCTTAGCCTAAATGATTTTTATCCATGTTCTTCCTTAAATCTTTCACTGAAAGTGCCAAAGATCTTGGTCAAGATCAAGAGATCATAGATGGAGAACTGGAAGGGACCTCAGAAATCATCTAGTCAAACTCACTCATTTTGAAAAGGTGGAAAACTGAATTTCCAAAAAAGTCAAATTACTTGCCTAAGGGCACACAAATGACAGAACAATTAGTCAGAAATCAATAAATATTAAGCACTTATTATACTAAAAGCAAGGTCTCTTGCTAGTTTTCTAAATTAGCACAAGTACAGAATTCTTGATCCATGACTGACTCATCTCATTTTCTGACCTATCAACAAGCAATTATTTAGCACTTATGTTCCCCAAACTTCAATAAGCCTTGATAATACAAAAGAAAAGATATTGAGTGATGTCTCTTAAGTCAGGGGTGGGGGGAAGAGGGGAAGAAAGTCCATAGTGATCTCATTGCTATGGGAAATCCTCTGGTTTTTTTGGGGGGGGGGGATACCTCTACCTAAGAAGATGTTTAACTGGTCTGTAATTTACTCTCGGAGACTTGCCTGAGGGCAGTGAGGGGCTAAGTCATTTGCATCTATTTGAAGCAGTATTTAAATCCCGAATCCTCATTACATATCATGCTATTTAGCTCCACTAAAGTCCTATTCTGATGTTATGACATGAAGGTGACCTTAGGTTCTTGAAGGCAGTGCCAGTAAAGGTTCAGTTCTGGCTGATCTATTTAAATTTGAACAGTTTAGTGGATTTTACTTCTGCTTCAGAGGAAGTAAAGAGGAAATTACCACTAGAAACCCAGCCACCAAAAAATGGATTCTCTTCACTAGGGAGCAAGTCACCTGAGAGAGATTGGATCTCTGAATTGTTGAAGGTTGATCCTGTATTCCAGGAACTAGGGATATTTTGTGATACAGCTCACAAGAGAATCAACTCTAACACTATCATTTAAAGAGGCTATGATGTTTGTCTCATTCTCCAAGAGGATCATGACATCATGACAGGCATGTGAATTGGATTTGGGTGGGGGGTGCTGTGCTCAGTCACCAACCTCACTCTTTCCTCCAAAGCCATAGGGACCCAGTGTCCAGATAAGGATCTGGATCAGGATGATTGAAGATGGCCCTGGATGATGTGAAGCAATCAGGGTTAAGTGACTTGCCCAAGGTCACACAACTATAAGTGGCAATTGTCTGAGGCTGGATCTGAACTCAAGTCCTCCTAATTCCAGGGCTGGTGTGCTATCCACTGAGCCACCTAGCTGTCACTCCAGAGGTCCTAGGATCATAGAAAAGGACCTTTGAGATCATCTGACCTAATTTCAATCATTTTGCAGATGAGGAAACTGAGAGCCAAGGTCACACAGGTAATATTAGAACATTTGAATCCAAGTCCTTTGACTCTAGGGATAAAGCTGGGGGAATGGGGGGGGTAGAAGTGGGGAACATGAATTGGAAATTTTTCTGGTTTGGCTAGCTCAGGAAAGGTACATTCAGATTGCCTGAATAGAAAACATAAGATTTGAGCTTTGGGTTGCATTTTGGGTCAATTAGGTAGCATAATGGATAGAGTGCCAGGCCTGGAGTAAGGAAGACATCTTTTTGTCTTTATGTCTTCCTATATGACCCTGGGCAAGTCACTTAATCCTGTCTGCCTCAGTTTCCTCATCTGTAAAATGTTCAGAAAAAAAGAAATAACTACTGTAGTGTGAGCCAAGAAAACCCCCAAAGAACCCCCCCCAAACAGCAACAAGAAGTTGAATAATAATAGCTCCCATTTCTATGAGGCTTTAGGATTTGCAGAGTACCTTCCTCCCAACTGACACTGTGAGGTAGTCTTTAAAAGTATAATTACATTCATTTTAAAGATGAGAAAACTGAGGCCTAGAGAGTAAAATAACTTTTCTAAGGTCACATAGTAAGTGTTGCTGTGGATGTATGAATTTAGGTCTTGGGACTCCAAGTTCACTGTTGAAGAATGGGTGAGCAGGAGGACAGTTTCAACTGAGTTCAAGGTTGGTGAATATTGCCCAGCTCTTTCAGGAGGTGAAAGAGGACCAATGTGGAGAAAAAAATGAAGTAATTTATTTCATTTATTCTATGTGACCCCTGAGAAGGGGAAGGAAGCCCTGTCCATCCACAAAACAAAATCCACAAACAAAATTTTCCAAGAGAAACATCCACAGTGGGCAGAAAAGAGAAGAGCCTTAAAGAGGATGGGAGGAATGGTTGGGATCCCAGAATCACTGCTTTAAAGTTGGAGAGAGATTTTTGGATCTTAGATTTAATTGTGGAAAGGATCTTACAGACCATCAAGATCTGAGAGACCTTTATATTTGACAAAGTCGTAAACTGAGGCTCTAGTCTAGTCTTGTCTGTACCTGGCCAGTTATGTCCTCCCCAGCATCCCTTCTACCTTTGATTCATACTCCCAGGAATGGAAAATTCATTCCCCCTTTTTCCAGGTTGCCCGTTGCACTTTGAGATCTATCTGATGGTTAGGAAAGTTTTCCTTAAAAAAAAAAAAACCCGAAATCTTTCTGTCTGCTAAGGAACACCCATTGATTCTGGGAACATGATGAATGGGTCCAATCTCTAGCGGAAAGTAAGCACTTAATACTGGACTCCTGTGAGTGTATTTCTCCAAAACCTGTTCGCATGAGACACTCCCTTTTTTTCTCAAACGATCTTCCAAGGGCCTGGCCTTGGCCTCCTGCTATCTCCCGAGTTGGTCCCCTTTTTCAATAATTCAGACATCTCCAGTGTTCCCGGCGTGGACACTCCCTTCGCTCACTGCTCAAAAGTCTCTCTGCGACTTGGTAGCAACTCGTCACCCTGGCTGTGGTCAAGTCGCCGGGCTTGGAGTCCGCACCCGAGCCTCTGCTCCGGACGGGGTCCGAGCGGGCGGAGGACAGGGCTCCTCGACAGCTGGCAGATGAGCTCCACTACCGCACCCCTGAAGGACCGCGTCAGCTCCCCCCACCCCTCCGCTTTCTCAGCAGCGGGGGGCTGAGCGCCCCGGGGCCCCCGAGGCCTCTCCGGCCGGGTCGCGGTCCTGCCCTGAGCTGACTTGGGTGGGGGGAGAGGAGAGGGGCGCCCTGCCCGGCAGCCCCCCCCCCCCGCCGGGCCCTAAGGCGGCGGGGTCTCGGGTCCGCTCCGGGGGCCGGGGAGCCCGAGCGCTTTATGCTAATCTGCGGAGAGCCCGCCCCTCTGCCGCGCCCCCGCCCGCCCCTCTCGGGCCCCGCCAGCGCCGCGGGAGACAGCGCGGCCGCAGGCGCTACAAAGGCAGCAGCGCGCGGGGAGCGGCGCCGCGGGGCGCGGGAGCCGGAGCCGGAGCCCAGGGCCCGGGCCAGCGGGAGGCCGCGGGTCCGAGGCAGCGGCGCGCGGGGAAGGAGGGCGGGGGCTCGGAGCCGGAGGGGCTGCAGCCCCGGGGGTCCGCGGGGAGCGGCTCCAGCGGCCACGGGGGCTGGGCAGGGGGCGATCGGGGAGCCGGGGGGCGTCAGGGGAGGGGGGCTGCGGGGAGCGGGCCCGGGGGGGCGCAGGGAGCCGGGGGGGGGGGCCCCGCGGGGCGCCTCTCCGCCCCGGGCGGTGTCCGCCGCCGAGTCCGCCTCGCTCTCCCGGACGCCAGACTCGGGCCCGCGCTCGCCCGGCGGCTCTGCCCGCGCCGGACCTCGGGGCACGGGGCAGCCGCGGCAGCGCCCGGGCGGCGGGTCGGGGCGGCGGGGATGGCGCCGGGGACGGGGCCCCCGGGCCGCGGGGCGCGCTGGCTTCGGCTGTGGCTGTGCGCCGGGACCCTCATCTCCTGCGCCCGGGCGAAGGGGACCTACTTCCCCCGGCCCGGCCCGGCCGGCGGCCGCTACAACCTGTACACGACGGGATCCGGCCCGCGGCTCCGAGAGGGGCAGCACAAGTAAGAAGCAGCGCCCCCGCCCCCGCCCGAGACGCTCCTCCTCCCCCAGTGCGGCCCCCGGGGCTGGGGGACCAGAGGAGGGGAGAGGACCCTGTGTGGAGAAGAGGGTCTTACGGGGCGCAACAAAGGCTCTAGCTGCCATTCACTCCCGCGCTCGCTTTTCCAAAATTCTCTCTCTCTCTCTCTCTCTCTCTCTCTCTCTCTCTCTCTCTCTCTCTCTCTCTCTCTTTCTCCCTCTCTCTGTCTCTCTCTGTCTCTCTCTCTCTCTCTCTCTCTCTGTCTCTCTCTCTGTCTCTCTGTCTCTCTCTCTCTCTCTGTCTCTCTCTCTCCTGTCTCTGTCTCTCTCTCTGTCTCTCTGTCTCTCTCTGTCTCTCTGTCTCTCTCTCTCCTGTCTCTGTCTCTCTCTCTCCTGTCTCTGTCTCTGTCTCTGTCTCTGTCTCTCTCTCTCTCTCTCTGTCTCTCTCTCTGTCTCTCTCTGTCTCTCTCTGTCTCTCTCTCTCTCTGTTTCTGTCTCTGTCTCTCTCTCTGTCTCTCTCTCTGTCTCTCTCTGTCTCTCTCTGTCTCTCTCTCTCTCTGTTTCTGTCTCTGTCTCTCTCTCCTTTATTTTCCTATCCTCAATCTCTCTTTCCACATAACCTTTCTCCAGTCTCTCTGATCTCTTCATCCTTTTCCTTCCTTTCCCCACCCCAACCTTCTCTTTTCTGTTTTCACCTCCCTCTCTGGTGTTTTTCCTTCCCCTCCCTTTGCATCACCCTTCTTTCTCCTTCTTTTCTCCTTTCACATCTCTTCTCTCCTCCTGAGAGGAAGGAATGGAAAGGTGATGTGGGCCCTGGGGTGGGGAAGGAAGAACCAAAAGGGCATTTTTCCCTTTGAGAATTATGTCCTTGCTTAAGAAGTCCAGAAAGGGAAGGATGTGGGGTTTGGGAAGACAAATAAGCCAAAGGAGGCCTAATAGGATGGAGACTGGAACACTGGCCATGCCCACGGAAACATTTCCAGGAAAGTCACATTTTCCAGCTGCTCAAAGTGCAAACATCAGGCAGAGCTAGGGAACCCAGCTCCAGGTGCTAGGAGAGGAAGGAGGGGCTGTCTGAAAGCCCAGACCCACCCCCCCCATCTGATCTTCCCTCCTCAGTCCTTCCAGCCCCCCTTCTCACAAGGACCCTTCATAGAGCCTGGGATACCAGTCTCATCATTAGACAGGGAGACAAAGGGTAAGTAGACAACATAGGGTCTTCCTGGATCACAAGAGGCTTGTTTATGCTTTCCCTGGCCCCAATTCTCCCTGTCCCCACTCCTCATCCACCTCATTCCTCTTTCCAGTTTGGCTCTGAGGCAGTGTGCTGCTATTTTCATTCTAGATGTCCCAGCATAGGTTTCTCCAGGCCCTGAGCCCCAGCCAATGCTCTGCATGTGTTCAGGGATTGGGAGGGGCGTGGGAGTCATCTCCCAGGCCATGAACTCCCTCAGTAGTCCATGAACAACAGGTGCTTGGCCAGGGGTTCCAAGCATGGGAGTCCCTATGGGACTTTTGGTCATTTACTTTAGCTGAGTCCCCAGTTTCCCCATTGATAAAAACAGGCTTCTATCCTATTGAGGGGTTGTTCCTTTAAGTGTAAACCCAAAGTGGAGGGGCTAGCCTAGGCAGTGGAATCTCAGAGATCATTTAGCACAACCCCTTTATTTAAAAAGGAAGGACCCTAAAGCTTTTAGTGTAACTTGCTCAGAGTTAATTGCAATAGTTTGAATTCAAATCCAAGTCCTCTGACTCATGGGAAGGAAGAATCTGGATGCAAAGGGACAAGTTTCAAGGCTTATACCTTTTCTTTTTTTGGTGTGGTATTGAATGGGTATTAGACAATAAGTCAGGAAACCAGGGATTTAAAGTCTCCCCCTATACATTTAGAGGTGATCCAAGTCACTTAATGTCTCAGGTTTCCTATCTGTTAAATATTAATAGCACCTACCTCACAAAATTGTTGTAAAAAATGTAAAACACTTTACTCTTTGAGAACTATAAAACCTTTTTTTGATATATGAACATGAGCTGATTAGGATTCCTGCAGGAATTGCCAATTCTTTTTGTCTTGGATGTCTGCTACTGGTTTTGAGGGGAACGTTGAGGAGGTGGGCTTCCTTTGATCCCCATTCTTTCATTTTCCCTGAAGTTCTCCTAGAGTTTTCTCTGGGAATGTGTGGATTCTCACAGAACCAGGTTTAGAAATTTAAAATTCCCAATTAATAATAAAGAGCAGAACTCAAAAAGGAAGGGAACTGAGGGGCAGCTAGGTGGCACACCACCGGCCCTGGAGTCAGGAGGACCTGAGTTCAAATTTGACCTCAGACACTTAATAATTGCCTAGCTGTGTAACCTTGGGCAGGTCACTTAACTCCATTGCCTTAAATAATTTTTTTTTAAAGGAGACTGGGCTATCCTGGGTTTTGAGTAGTGTGGGTCTGGGGAACCTAAGTTGTCCTCAAGAGTTTTTCACACCTCCTAGGACCCCGAGTAATTAAACTGCCACAAATTGAGGCACTGATCAACAAATAGTTCTCTCCTAAGAGCAGTGTCTGAGAATCTTCAGTAAGTAATCCAGATTTACTACCCTTTGAGTATTGCCTGAGTACATTGTAGCTTCATAGGAATATTACTGCACTTTAAGAAAAGACAAATATGAAAACTACAAAAAAGCAAGCTTTCATAAAGTGACACAGAAAACAGCTTAAGAAAAATACATACTGGCTACAACTATGGAAAATTATACAAAACCAACAATATATAGTGACTACAACCATGCAAAACCAACAGCAACAAAATATGTAAAAATACAAAGAGAAGAGATGAGGATGTCAAAAGGATCATTAAAACAAACAAGATTTTAAACACTTTATTAAGCCTATATACATTTTTTAACATGTAAAAATTTGAAGTTTGTGATTTCATATATGATGGTTTCTAATTGTATTCAAATATTTGTTTTGGGGATGATTACCAAATTTAGAATTCTAAAATTCCCAAATAAAAAGAGCAAAACTCTAGCTGTGGGGAAGGTTAACATTGCAGTTTCCATCTTTCTTGGAGTTTAAGGGTCAGACAGCCTCTGGGTTTGTGTCCAGAGGAAGATTCCTAAGAAGAAAAGTGGAGAGACCTGTTTGGGAGTTGAGTAGAGTGGTGATTTTGATGCCAAGGATTTATGTTGAGGAGTGAAGGAAGGAATATGGGCCAGGGAAGGGGAGAAAATAAATGTATTCTGAGGGAAGATACTCGAGCCAGAGACCCTGACAGACTGCTCTGCTCTGCCTTCCCAGCATGCTCTGTGCTTACGTGGTCCAGAAGAATGTGACCTGCATTTTGCAAGATGGAGCTGAAAGCTACATCAAGGCAGAGTATCACAAGTGCAACTGGGGCCCCAAATGTCCAGGAACTGTGGTGTGAGTACCTATCGGAATTTAGCTTACAGAGGGAGGAACAGGACAGGGAGGAGGAGAATCCAGGAGAGGGGAGTCCAATATTGCAAAGATATTCTAGAGGGTGAGGACCAAAAATAATACTTTATGGATTGGGACAATGGAGAATGAAGTTTCAGAAGAGTGAGGATAGTGGAAACTGGATTGTTGGGGAGAGGGCAGATGGAAACAAAGTAGAGGGAAGGAGGTGGGTATCTAAACTAGGGGTTCTTAACCTGAACAGACTTTAGGAAATCTGTGAACTTGTTTGGAAAAAAATACAAGTTTATTTTCATTAACCGCTAAGTGAAATTCAGCATTTCCATCAATTTTGAATTTAAAACAAACCAAAAAGCCCTATTATTCTGAGGAGACCATTGGCTTCACTAGACTGCCAAAGGGGTACAGGACTCAAAAAATTTTAAGAAAACTTGGACTAAATCAAGTACGCATTAATGTGTGTGAGGTTAGGACAGTGTGTGTGAAATATATATATATATATATATATATATATATATATATATATATGTATGTATATACATATATATGTGTGTGTGTGAATTCATGGGAGCATATTTATATATGTCTGTCTTTGTATATATATATATATACACACACATATGTACCTGTCTGTGTGAGTGTGTCTACATTTGTCTCTTGGGAAGTGATAATGGAGAATGTATGGGCATTTATGGAAGGTTAGATCAATGTGTGGCTGGATTTGTTTCTAGAAAAGTGTGTAGGTGTGTATGGGGTATGTGTTTCAAAGTGCGTGTCTATGCACGAGCACATGAAGGTTTGCCAGTGTGTATATGGCTCTGTAAAAATATGTAGGCGTGGGTCTGTGTGAAGATGCACATCTGCCTGGGCATCCGTGCAGTGGGAACAAGAGAGCTGGCCTGTACAGTCCTGCCCTCCGGTCTCTCCCTGAATCCTAGAAAGCCTGGGCCATCATACTGCCTGCTGCTGAGATCATGGAACAGGCCGGGAGGAGTGGAAACCTTCAAGTCATGTGGAGCTCTCCAATGGGAGCAGGCAAGAGCCAAGAGTTTGGAGAGTAGGGGCTTCTCTGCCTGGCAGTCAGGGAAGGATGATGACGCAGGGACTCCCCCCCCCTCCACTTTTTCCCATTCACCCCTCCTGCCTCCTGTCAGCCCTTCAATTCTTCCCCCCCCCAATGGGGGAGGGGGTTGCCAAAAGGGAGGTATCTAAGTCCCAGACTGCTCTTTTCCAGGACTCACCAGCTTGTCCTCTGCTTGTGTCCCTGAAGTCACAAGGTTGATCCTATCCAACTCTTAGCTGGCTTAGATTCCAGCTCCCATCCCCCTCTCCCTTCCCTCCCTCACTAAAGGGCACATTAAATATGTCTGAAGGGTAGGATTCTTCAGTTAGAAACTTAGAGCTTGGTAGATGAAGAAGATATGAGATATTTGAGATTTATGCCAGAATCTTCTAGGTATTTCAGGCAGAAGCAGATGTGGATGTAGTAAGAACTCCAGTTTACAGGACACATTTTACAGAAGAGAAAACAGAGGCTCAGAGAAATAGGGATTTCTTTGTCTAACTCCAAAGTGCCGGGCTGGGGATTCAAACTCAGGTCTCCAAATCCAAGCCCAG
The DNA here is from genome assembly GCF_037893015.1 of Macrotis lagotis. Taxonomy (NCBI): domain Eukaryota; kingdom Metazoa; phylum Chordata; class Mammalia; order Peramelemorphia; family Peramelidae; genus Macrotis; species Macrotis lagotis. The sequence goes on along the minus strand of NC_133658.1, from coordinate 352,085,347 downwards.
TATGTTTTCTATGATAGCTCTCTGCCTCTAGTTGTGGCTCAGAGATTGAGAATTTGTAGGAAGAGATGTGGCCAGGAGAGCACCAACCCTGGAGTCAAATGGGCCTGAGTTCAAATTTGACCTCAGACACTTAATAATTGCCCACCTGTGTGACCTTGGGCAAGTTACTTAACCCCATTGCCTTAAATAAAATTTTAAAAAATGATGTAGCCTCCAGAGTATTCCCTAAAGAGGGAAGGATGACACTGTATTTGGTCAATTCTATAAAGAGGAGTGAGCTTGCTAGCTAAAGCTCTTCCCATAGCATCACTTCAGTTCTTTTTTTTTTTTTTGCAAGGCAATGGGGTTTAATGGCTTGCCCAAGGCCACACAGCTAGGTAATTATTAAGTGTCGAGATCGGATTTGAACCCAGGTACTCCTGACTCTAGGGCCAGTGCTTTATCCACTGCGCCACCTAGCTGCCCTACTTCAGTTCTTTTAAAGATAGAAGGGGGCCTTGTGGATCAGCTAGTGTAACCATACAATTCATCTTAAAAGTGCTTCTCCAAGCTGACCTTGGAGACTTTCAGATATGGGAAGCTCATTCCTTCCTGAGGCAGTCTATTCTTGGTTCACATGTCTCTGCTAGTTACAAGTTAACTTCTTTACATCCATCCCATTTATCTTAGTTTTGCTCTCTGGAGACAAAGAGAAAAAAACAAATTCCTCCGAATTACTGTCAAGCATTCAAAAAGAGAAAGACCACAGTTTTCTCTAATACCCCCTTTCCCCACCCACTAACATTGACTTGAGGCACTTCCCAATGCTGGCTGCCTCCTCTGAATGCTCAAATGGAGTAGGGGAGTCCTCAGTTTGAATTCTTTTTGGATCACACTAAATCATTCAGCATCTCCGGGTCATTTCCCGAGCTGTAAAATGGGGGGAGGAGGGGAACTGGACTTGATGACTTCTTAGGATCCCTCTGTCTTTGAAATCTATCATCCTATGATCATCATACCCTTCTTATACTGGTATACAGAACCACAGAATCCCTAGTTGTAACCTGAGTAGGAACAATCAGCTCCTCCTTGCCAGAAGTTTTGTCCACTCAGTCTGTGGTATTGGTATTCAGTATCTTCTATGGATACTATGTTCCATATCACCTCTAGACTAAAAAGAGAATGAGAAGGTATAGAGCAGATGACAATATTCAAGAGTAGTTCCCTTGCAGCTAGGTGGCGCAGTGGATAGAGAGCACTGGCCCTGGAGTCAGGAGTACCTGGGTTCAAATCCGGTCTCAGACAATAATTACCTAGCTGTGTGGCCTTGGGCAAGCCACTTAACCCCATTGTCTTAACCCCCCCCCCAAAAAAAAGAGTAGTTCCCTTAGGCAATGTTTAGGGTCCTATTTATCTGGGCATCTGTAGTGTCAGCTCAGGGAAATAGTAGCTATAGTGGGAAATCCATCACCATTACCCCCCCCCCCCATCTCTATCCTCAAGGACCCTGTGGACTATCTTCCTGTGACTGACTA